>NW_009620160.1:0-20544 GCF_000690535.1 Cariama cristata
CTGAAGTGGTCAGGGAGTTGGACTAGATGGTCATTGTCAGTCCCTTCCAACTGAAATAGTCTAGTCTAGTCTAAAGATGACAGCCTTCAGGGTAGCCTCACTCTGAGGCTTACAACAGTGATGATCAGTTGGCTACAGATTAAAAACAACTTGCCTATGGACTTTCCTTTGAAAAGCTGGAACCTAAGTGTTGGGGAAAATATGTCTAAGTTATGTCCTGGATTCTGATGAAATAGCTTTATAAGACACTGGGCGGATTTAGGAAAGTGCAGCGCCAAGTAAACTTTGAGTTTAGTAAAAACTTTACTTGTTTTTTTTAGTGAAATTTAACTTTAAAACTTACTTGCTTTTAAACATTTGTCTGCATCAGAGCATCTAGAAATAATTCAGATTTATTATCCCACTGTGTACACAGAGGCGTATGTAACATCACCATTTTACTGAAATAATAAGTGTCAACTTATTTGAGGAATGTGCAGTGGCGGGGTGGGATCAGAAAGCAGATTTAGCATGACAGTAATTTGTCTCTACATTACATTACACTGTTGTGAAATCCCTAAAAAAATATAAAAAAAAGCCCTAGCATCTGCTATTGTATGAGTTAAATTTTACTCATCTGTGGGCTGAGCTGGCAATTTATGGATAGTTCGTATACAGAAAATAGAGCAGATTGCATGCTTGGAAAGGGATCTGGCCTTTGGATACCAAAGTTTTATTACGTAATGAATTGCACAGATTCATCACACATCCATGTCTCTCTCTGCTAGAGTTGGAAGATGTACCCTGTGGCCTGCCTTTGGCTGCTCTAACACTTTGTCCTTTTACTACCAACAGTCAGCAGTACTGGACACAAATTGGGAAGTACCGGAAAAATTCATACTGGGAATTTGATAGAGAAGTGGGTAGGTGTCAGCAGAGAGCTGGATAGCAACGGTTGTCCTTTGCCAGCTATTGTACTGACGGAAGGGCAGCGGCGGGGTGACAGAGGAGTATATGGGTCTGTAAAGTGTGGTTTGGGCCGGTACTGGAGACCTGCTGGCTGGGTTGTTGCTTGTTGTACAAAGTGTGGCTGTAGCAAGGAAATAGAGTTTCCTGGAACAGGCCGAGGTTGTGGTTGTGCCCAAACAGAAGATGTGCTGCACTGTCTCTACCAGGAATGGAGTGGAAACTGTGGGATGGTTAAATGCCAGTGTCCACTCTAAAGACGACGACTGTCATGCTCCATGTGTGACAGCGTGTGTCTCATTGTCCTTGCGTCAAGTCATGCAAACGGTTCAAGTTTGTACTGTATATATGGTCTAGACCTTGGGCAGAATTATCCTCCATGTCTGGTTTTTCTTCTCTGTGGAAAATATATGAAGGCTTAGTCTGTATGTCGGGTGAGGGATGGTGGGAGCTGGGCCCTGCTATGAAACAGAGAGCACCCTACCTTGACATGAAGGTGCCCCTAATTCTGCATTCAGCTATACCACTGTTGTTTACAATAACTGGGAGATCCGCTAGAGATGGATGAGGTCTACTGAAAGCCTAGAAACTGGTCTTAGATCAATTTTTGCTGTCTCTATGCTTTTTATGGTGAATGCATGATACTAATGACAAGTGACAGCTGTGAGAATGCATTTCCTGTGGTGACTGGACTTGAAGTCCCAGGTGGGATGCTTTGGAGCCTCGCTGACACTAGATGCTCTTTTCAGTGGGTGTACCTCTGGCCAAGCCCTCCTTTACACTGACAACATTTAACATGTTTAGACCCTCTCGGTGTGGTCCATCTGGTTGTGCAACCGTCAAGGTGCAGGTTACAGCTGGCAGCTGGCCATAACTTCTGTTTGGACTGTGACGGGAACCCTGTCTCTCTCTATATCCGCATGGTGCTTGCCCTGAGCACTGCAGGAAGAGCCAGAAGCAACTGGATAACAGAAAACCTGGTGGCCAAGCAGCGAGGTTGTCAATGTGAAAACACCAAACTACCTACCCCCGGCTCTCAGTCCCCGCTGTGTCATTGGAAAGCTGTAAGTGGTCAAAGCTGAACAGGATGAGTTGCTCAGTTCCTTGGTTTGAAGCGGCTGAAGAGAATTCACGTTTATTCTCGCTCTATGCTTGTGGCTAAATATGCTCACTCCTGTTTCTTCTGTAATCCTAGATATGTACTGTGGCAGTGCTTTGATTTGGACTTCTGACTGTCCTATTTGGTGACATTAGCTGCTTTTTTCTTTCAAAAATTCTAGCATAGCTGTTTATACAGATGGCAATAAAATGAGAAGGAAAACATTTCCTAAGAACATCTCTGGAAAATCATGTTCTTATCCTGAATTAATAACTAATCATGAATGAAAACTTCGATTTGCTGTTCCACAGGGGAATGAGGGTCAGTTCGCACAAGACCTGAAACAATCGATCAGTGGTAAGGGCTTAGTGACACCAGCAAACTGAGGCTAATGTAAACATTGCCTAAGACATATGCATCCCTGTATAGATTGTGGTTATTAGCTGCTTGGAGAAGGGTGTTCGAGTGTTCCAAGCTACCTCTGTGGAAGGTGTTTAGATGTTGGAGTGTGGTTTTTGTGTAAGAATCTGTGGCAGTTTGGTACAGATTAGGAAAAAGGTATAACCTGAAAAATTCCTAACAAGAATTGGGAGAAACTTACTGCATTTCCCACTGCCAGCGGTCTGCTGTTGAACTGAAATGAGCAGTAACCTCTGATTCCTCAGCTCTCACCATGGAAGTCTCTTCCTTTGGAGATGTCACTTTTTGCACATAGTTCTTCACACCCCCCTTTTGTTTTCTTGAACTTCAAAATGGAACAAATAGTAGGTCATCAGTGGCCCCAGGAGCTGGTATGAATGAAGACTCTTTACACTGTGACTGGGCATATTTGGAATTGTAAATGGGAGTCCCAGAACTTGGATCTGAATTGAAGTTGGAGAATGGACTCTCTCCTCATTGAAGGACCATTTAGTTAATGGTTCTGCTTCTTATGTTGTCTTGAATTAGAAACTGAGATTTCAATTTTGAGGTTAGACTCCTGGATCTAATGCCAAGCATTGCAAATTATTGGGTTTCAAATGCAGGTTTCCAGTTCTCGGTGTGTTTCTTCTTAAAATAATGCAGCTCTCTTCCCTCTTTAAAGTAAGTTGCCTGGAAAATTATAACTGCAGAACATCAAATAGCATTTTATTTTAGTAGGAGGCTTATTTCAAAGTGATTCAATGCTCACTTTGCCCTATAGAAATCACCAGGTTTAAGTTACAGTAGAGCAGTTATTGACAGGCAACCTTTGAGACTGAAAATGATTAGTTTTATTAAAATGGATGCATGCAGCTTTCTGGTAAGTTAACACATCAGTGAAGGAACAAAATATGTATATGTTATATTAATGTATCCATTGTTTTTACATTCACATGTTAAGCATTAATATCTGTGTCCTGTTTTCTTTTTGATTTAGGAGAGTGCTCTTTTGTTGAGTGCTGGGATAATATACTTGAAGATTTGGATATGAAAGTCCATTAAGGGCTATTGATAAAAGCATTTGGGTTACAATCGTTGCTGTACCAAATATGGCTCAACTTGAAATATTTACTGTGGATGAAAGTTTATAGATTTATTTTGGCTCAACCGGGCAGATTTTATGAATGCTTCCATTTTATGGCTGTGGATACTAGTAAAAGAAATCCATACAGTCTTTTTTTCTGTAGATTAACAAGCAGCTTCCCAATGGGTGCTATGTGAATGGCCTGAAGTACATGCTAACCGTGTGTTGTATTTGGAAATGCTGATTCTGGTATTTAGAAGCCGTTTGTTAGATAACATAATGTATACAGAAAAATGCGGTCTTTGTCTTTCATAGCTCCCTGATCTGTTACAAGGGTAGGGCTCTTTGTACTAAAAGCAACAGTCTATTCTATTTATTGACTTTTATTTCATGACTTTTTTATTTATTTCTTCTATTCTCATTAAATGCTACGGAAAGAAAAATGTATTTTAAAATTATTTTAGAACTGCCTCTGTACTACTTACTGGTAGATTTTTGTATGTGAAATAGGATCTTTTTAAACCAACCCACCCAAAACTCAAATACCTCTCTGAAGCAGTGCCAAATGATGACGGGGAAGGTTGTGGCTGATGAACGTGGTGTGAACCAAGCATATGAACTGTGTGTCACCTCTGTCTGGGTTAGTCCTGAGCTGAACACTGTTCTGGAGCTTTTGTCAGGTCCTGGGTTAGGGCCTGCAGAAGCGTTCTCAGCAGCCTGGCTCCCAGTGCAACGCTCCAGTTTCTGGGTGCTGTGGCACACTGGATCCTGGCTGGGGACTGACATTCTTTCATGGAGCGTAACTAATGGCACTAATTCGCCTAAACACATGTATTGAATAAATGGCAGTACTGACAATAAGATGAATTACAGCCCCTGCCAGCTCCCTGTACAGTCAGCAGGGCGTGATGCCTGCGCGACCTGCAGATCCTGTGTGCTGGGCTGTGGGCAGCGTACACACAGGTCTGCTTCGTGTTCCTGAGCTGGGAGCTTGGGAGCTGCCCTCTGCTCCCCATTCAGGGCCTGGGGCCCTGCTGAAGCCCATCTAAATGCTCAGCCAAGATCAGATGCATCCTGGAAGCTAAGCTGGTTTCTTTGTGTCTTGCTTTGTGTCACTTTCTGTACAAAAGCCATATTATCCTGGCTAGAGGGAGCCTGACACATAGCAAGGAGGAGGAGAGCCCTGCCAAGGCTCCCCCTTCCATCAGCTCCTGAGCAGTGAGAACCGTACCTGCAGGAACTGGGTCACTACTGGGAGGTGGGGCTGGGAAGTCAGATGGCACCTCCGCTTACAAGGCGTAAATGATCTCTACTTGGTGATTTTAAATACGCTGGCTATTGCCTGATCTATTAGGCATCAGAATCCCTTGGGAGTGGAGGGCAAATCGTTACAGCAATACGTCTGCCGTAGTGGCTGGTCCTTATTTGTCTTGGTAGAATGATGTGCTTTTAGCTCCTCTACCAGCATGTAGGACATTGTGTTTATTTTAAGAAAGACTTGGTTATTTTTGTTCTATTTAATGCCTTGTGTATTTACTTCCCTCTCATTTCCAGCCCCCCTAACCTGTTTAATAAATAAAATCTGTCCTATGTGAAATCACTGATATGTTAACTTAAACTGAGGTTCTTTTTCAGGGCAGAATTTTACAGACCATATAAAACATAAAAGGTTTTTTGTGTGTGTTTGTTTTTTTTTTTTTTTTCCCTTAAGAAATGCAGTTCTTTCCTCCTTCTTCTGCTCCCGCTTTTGTATTTCAAATTGTTTCTCAAAGTGGTTTGGAAAAACTTTGTAATTTGAATGATTACAAAATGATCAGATAAAATACCAATTAAGGAAGAGGAGAAGGTTCAGCCACTGTTTAAAAGCTGTTAGTTCTTTCCTATTCAGATGTCTCTTCTATGCAGTCTCACCCATGAACTCCATTATTCACCTTTCACTAGGTACAGGACTGTAGGCGTATTTCATTTACACCTTTTTTCTGGGCTTTGAATTTTTGTTGCTATTTACAGAAACACAAGAGTGGTGATTCAAGCTATTTTTTTTAATCATTCTTGTCTCAAAGACTACCCACTCTTGTTATTTTGGCCGTATGAATTGTCATTGGAGCCTTAAAAACTGCCATAATTAACTGATTTGTACATATATTGATGTATGTGAGGTGCAGACTATAGAAACAAGAGGGAAATCAGACTTTACACCTCACTAACCTGCGCACTGTCCTCAGATCTCAAAAAAACAGGGAAAGCCCCAAAGATCCTTGACAGGAACAGGGACTATTCCTAATGTCTTCTCTGTGCTGTTGCAGACTAACTCACTCAGCTACAGACTATTTCAGGGGGGGAGTTGGATTCAGGGGCAGCAGCCACTGCTGTTTAGTATTTTTTTCCTCCTCTAGGTCTGTGTGAACAATCTTTGGGCCCAATGACTCATTAACAGCTATGTTAAATAACTAAAGTGAGGTGACTGTGCTGACCCCTGGTCTCCAAACTTTGCCATTGATGATCTGTGACTTGTTCCTAATTTTAAATTACTGTGACGTAAATATTTTGTCAGTCTCCTGTACTTTGAAGTGCTTGCCAAGCGTTCTCTCTGCTGCAGCCTACCTGGCTTTTGAGCCCGATGACGGTCATGGCATGGTGGGTAAAGACACGGTACAGCCACCACCACATGGCACAGCTATCACCTCTGTTTACTGCCTGTGCTGAAGCAGCTCTGCACTTGGAGAGCACCGTTACTACTGCTGATCTGACCCTGGTTATGTGTTCTGTGAATCCAGCACCCTGTGCTAGTCAGAAATTCTTCAATAAGTATATTCTCTTTCAGGTACACACTGAAGATGAAAACCAGCTTTCTTCTATGCCTTCTTGTGCGGAGCATACAGCTACTCTGCCTGCCTTTATTGTAGGCGGAGATACTCACGTTGCTTTCCCTTGTGCAAGAGATTTCCCCCAGCAGCAGTATCTGAAAATGCTCGGTTAAAGCTTTTCCATTCTTGTACAACCCAGCTATGAGAACGGCTCAGTGCTGTGCTTAGTTCCTTTCCTCTGCTGGTGTATTTAGGGCATGTGTTCAAATTCTTCACCCAGGAGCCAGTGGTGTGGGCCTCTCCACATCCATGCTACAGCCACCAAACTGACCTGTGGTACATGAATTTATTTCTTACTCTACCAAAGGGAAAATTGATGGACATATTGAAGTCCGCACCTTCCACACATAGTATAGAATACGTTTCTATTCTGCATTCACCTAGAAAAACTGAAAAAAATAATGATGAAGATAAATTTGTAAGACAATGCAGCTACTGCTGTTTTAAAGAAGGCTGAACAGCCATTAAAGTGATAGTCTGGGGAAGAAATGGTGTGTACCAAGAACAAACTACTTTTCTCATAAATGGGATTTAGCTATTTTTGGGTTTACTTTTTTTAGATTACCAACCAAAGGAGATGTACACCATAAAGTACATGAACTGAACCATCTCTAAGGTGACTAATGTTAATGGTAGCCTATGTTTCTTGTGATGGACACTGATTCTCTAGAATATAAATGTTAACTTACATTAAAATAAAAAAGTAAGAAAAAAAGAAAAGCTTACTGCTTCAAAGTAAGATAGTCAGAATCTCAAAGTAAGACTGCTACCACAGTTTTGGTTCAGATCACTTGCACATTCTGAAATAGTCTTTACGTACAGAATCATACTACTTTTAACCCACCATGGATGCAGGAACTGGATAAATATTGTACAGAGTGGGCGATTCTGACTGAATGGATCTCTTCAGTATTTCTCACAGAATGGGCATGGCAAGTGAGGCTCGAGGACAGCTTCCTCATGCAGCACACCACAGCGCTGCAATCTTGACCAAGCAGCTGTAATGATTTACTTACACTGGACCTTTGCCTTGGTTCCTGGAACAGTTTCACATGAAACAGAAATAATGGGTCAGCACTATGATTACAGTAAATTTCAACCCAGATGGCTAATGTTTGGCAAAGTTCTGACAGACAACAGAAAAATCTGGTCTTGAAAGGGAAAGCGGTAATAATCTGTCCTGGAGATTGTATTGGAATATGTGCTCAGAGAGAAGCTGCTTTAGAGAGCCTTCTGCCTATTCAGAACACAGAAACACATTCTTGTGGTGCAAAACTACCCCTCCTGTCTTGAAAACTAACGTGTGAGTGAACTTTAGTTTAAAGGAATGAGCAACATGCTCAAAAAACAGGTCTGCTTACTTCTCACTAAATGAGAAGGAAGAAAAAGAAAGGCTCACCAGTATCTTGTTTTGATTTTTTAATGACTAAGTGTAACAAAACCAAGCAACCATGAACAAGGTAATTGTACATACACATTCAGTAACTTCAGATGTGTTAGTCTATAACTACACTGTGTGAACTGACCTCAATACTTGTTCCCTCCTTATTCCTCCTCCCTCGCTCATATGAAAGATTCAAATACAGTGCAGCTCTGAGCCACTGCTCAAAGTCAGTAGCAATATTTACATTACCTTCAGTAGGAAATGTAATAGGTCAGGCATTTAAATAAAAGACTCTTCTGGCCTGTTTTAATGTCTTGTACCTCAGTGTTTGCTTTCATTGATCAGAATACCTTTCCTGACTTATTAGATTAGTGTCTTTTTTTAAACTAGCAGGAATCCTCTGAGAGTTCACATATTTTTCCTTTTGACAGTACTGCTTATTTCAAAGGCTGTTTCTTGCTTCAGATGTAAGATTAATATGATCCAAGATGTACAACTTAAATTTATAATCTAATCATTTAATAGTGCAAGTACAAAACTGGCAATTAAGTGGACCAAAAAAAAGTTTCTTACAGGACAACTCTGTTCAATCCTTACTATTTCAGAAGGACTACTTGGCAAATCCTGTTCAAAAACCACATTATCTGTTTCGTGTTAAAACAGATTGATCCCATGAAGAAGAACAAATTTTTATAATTCATTGTGTTGAAGACCTTGAGAGATTCTGCTGGATAAGTCTTGCAAGTGCTTCTTTACCTATCAGGAAAACAAAACAGGCGAAACAAATTTTAGTAAGACAATGAATTATCAATATCGTATTCAGATTCTGCTATAAGTATATGTGACAACAGGAAGAGCAGAGACCAGGGAGATTTCAGGCATTTTAGAATTAAGTCTATAAAAAACAATTATGCATATCCTGCACTAAACATAGAGCACAAGTGTGCCTTAAACTCCCCCTCTGGAAGTCATTCAACTTGCACAAAAAATCAGCGCTGGATAATCTACATAACCTCTACTACAGAGTTAAACTTTGAACGTGAATGTACGCTGGACTTATACAGACCTTATATCCTAGTTCTTTTGTCTTTTCTTCCAGCATGGCATATTTCTCCTTGTTTCTGATCAGATGATCCTTATCTCCAGTTCCCTCTACATGCTTCAGTTTCTGGTGTGAAATCTCTAATTGTTTCTGATAATGATGGTGTTTTTCAATTTTTGCTTCGAAGTGTTTCAGCTCCTCCTAAGACAACAAACACACACAGCTTCACAGGACTTTCTTTCCAAGGCTTCCTCTCTCTTTTCTTGCCAAGACATCCCTAATGCCATGTTATTAAGTCAAGCACAGAAAGCTTTTTCTGTTCCCTGCTTCTTAAGAATGTCTGGACAATATGTTATCATCACCACCTAGGCACCTAATTTTGAAGGCAGGTGCTGAAAATGACCCACTGCAGAGTCCTGAAAAGGGGACTGCTGATGGCTGTGAGGTGCTAGGAGATGATAGCAGTGAATACCAAGGAAAAGTTTATACATAAGAATAGTAGACTGGGAGGAGGGAGACAGACAATCTGCTATTTTCTGCTCAGAGCTGAATGCTTTCTGGGTTTGCAGTTTGCTATGATGAATCTGAAATCGAATGAATTAATTAATGAACAAAAAGCCCTCTTAGTTTGCCCCAAAGACAGTGGCCAGACTAACTGTGGTGTTCAGGGACACATCAGAGATGGTCCTCAGATAACCTGGTACACTGCAAGGAGGACTAAAGACTGAGTAATGCCTCTACCCACCAAAGCATGCTCTTGTTTTGCTACTTCAAGGCAGTAGATTCAGTTTCTGTGTCTTAGGACACGTCCTCTGTGAAGAGGATATGAACAGTTCAAACTGTTATGCCACTTATGTCAGCAGTTCTATGCATTACATCCAGAAAAACTCAGACAAACCCTACAGTGAAATCCCCCTGTTTGACAGAGCCCACTTAATTTTGGTCACTGGTGTGTTTCAGTCCTGGTGGCTGACAAAATTCCTCTCATTTCAAGACAATTTAAAAATAGATAAAAATCCATCATCCCAATAGATCTTCTTCGGTTCATAAAGCAAAGGGGTTTTGTTTTCAACATTTCTGACAAGAAAATAGTTTTCTTTTGCTGTAGAACATTCCAGTCTGTTTTATACGTGCTGTTCAGGACCTCAGTTTGGGGTCTTCTGATACATCATTTTAGCTGCTCGTCTCAGATGATGTACCAGCAGAGCAGCACTTGCATCTTTCTTTATGAAACCCTACGAAGGCTGGTACTGTGGCCAGTCAGAAGACACAACTTCAGCTGCTCAAACAAGGCTGAATGGAATCAGCCTATGATTTCTTTAATTCTGCTTTCAGGGACTTTTAAATAGGCAGGTGTTTCACTGTGATTCTTACTGTCTTTCTTTTGTTAGGGTGTCCCAACATTCACAGTAACAAGACAGGTTTGGTCTGGTGAAGAGGGTTACATGAATGAAAATCTCTACTAAAACAGTAAAATTAATAAGCAGATATATGTTCCTGCTTATGGAATTGGGTTTTAATTTTTCACTGTGGCAGAAATGAAGGCCAAATTTACCTCTCATGCAATTGTACGGTCCATTGTACAAAATGTCCCACTAAGGTGGGCAGAAGCCTTGTTGCAGACTTCAGCAGGCTTTCCTCTGACACTCTTAAAAGCAGGACCACTGAAATCAGTGTAATTAAAACGTTTGCTTCGTAACAGAATCGAGTTGCATGTGAGTTAAAAGAAAGAAGATGGATCTTTGATATCTAAGAGAAACAGATTTCAACCCCT
Organism: Cariama cristata; assembly: GCF_000690535.1. Lineage (NCBI taxonomy): Eukaryota > Metazoa > Chordata > Aves > Cariamiformes > Cariamidae > Cariama > Cariama cristata. The sequence continues at coordinate 10,598 of NW_009620160.1, forward strand.
GTCCCAGGCAGTTAAAACTCTCTCATTACCTTATCAGGAAAAGAAGTTCAAAGTGTCCCTAGCCATGTCTTGGAGGGTGAGACAACATCGTAAGTACATACAACTCCACGAAGAAGCCCTGAAGAGTTACTTCTCCAGGCTATCAAACAAAATCTATTCTGATAAACAGGCAGAGTCAGATGAAACAAAAAACTCAAACATTTTCTCAATGCAATTTGAATTAAATAAAACCAGTACGAACCCCACAGGAATTAATTTCTATAATACTTCCTTGAAAAGCAGTCTTTATTGTGGTACTTTTGGGTCAGTTCAACACAGCTCCAACACAGGAAGTTAGCAGTGCAAGTGGTGGGCCCAAGAGGGAGACTGTTGGGTATAGAGAGTACGATGCTTCCCAAAGAAGTAATTACATTACAACATTGAGTAAGAGAGGGAAAACTGGCACACTGGAACCAAACAAGCAGAGCCTGAACTTTCAGAGATTTAAAATATGCAACACTTGCTCTGACAGGATTCAGAATTTTCATATCGCTGATTATAACAGAAGCATGCATATGACCAGTTACATACATGTTTATATATTTGAAATATTAAGAAAGAATCATGACTCTGAAGGTGTCTGGTGTCTCATGGTGTCTGAAGAGCAATATAGAAGTGGCTGCACTCAGAGTAACATCGACTGTTTATGTGGGAAAATATCTTTTCCATAAGGGATCTACCTGGAATTCTACTTACCCGAAAAGATTCAAGTTCCTTCTCAGTGAAATTGGCTGATTTCGCCAGGTCCCACAAATCAATCACTCTTGGTTCTTCAAATTCTAAACAAACACATACCACTAAATGAAAATCTGGACACAATCCTTTTATGCCCAGCTTCTATGAAAGAGGAGCATGCTTTCTCACATACATACACACAGATATATTAAGCGCTGCCTTACTAACAGGTCTATTTAGACGAAAAGGGAGAAAAATCCAAGTACTTAACTTAAAACTATCGTATTACTGTGGCAAGTATTTTTTTAAAATGCAAAAAAACCCCTAGGAACTGAATAATGGCATTGCCTGCCCTGCGTGTTACCTCACTTACCTGCCCTCCTGGGGCTGAAGGCATAATATCTCTTCTCATGTGGGTATGGAAGACAGAACTACTCTCTTTACAGGTTGTCCCTATCCTTTCATTAGCTTCTAGTGTTGGCTTCTAAATACAACAGGCTGGCTACCTCTTCAGCCCACTGTGGTCACACCATGTACTGTGATACTGTAACTACATCTTATTACTTGCTCAGTGATTTTTAATTGTTTAAAAATTAAATTAATCCCAAATCAGCATAAAACCCACTGTATCATACCGCTGGTTGTGTCATATCCCTGGTGACTGACTTTACGCAAACGCTCAAACCCCTGATTGATACTTCTCAGCTTGTCTTTGAGTTCTCTGTGTTTGTTGTGCAAGATTTCCTCTTTCACCAGGTTCTCTTCAGATGGGTTGATAACATTTTTGTGGATATCTGTTGAAGAAGTAAAGCATTATTGATTGTGGGCCAAATCCTGATAGGTCAAAAGCTCCAGAAATCCCCCAAATCTGTGGTGAATAAAAGATGCTAAGTTCTGAGTATTTGAACTGAGTGTAAATAAAGCATTAACACTACACTTTAAGAAGCAGTAATTCCTTTCACAGGTCAATCTTAAGCTCAACTCCCCTCAGTGCTCTGGAGGGTGATACTACAGAAACTCCTTTTAACTCCTACTGGCCACCAGCCAAGATTTTAGTAAGGAAATATTCTTATTTTCCTTGGTTAGCAATATCCCAAGAAGATGGGATAGGCATGGTTGATGAGTCCTGTGCCCTCTTCCCTGGGCATTTCATAAACCAATCAGGACATCTGATGTTGAAATGACTTCCAGCAGCTTCCAGCTTTGGCTCTACAATGTAAACACCAAACTGCCTATAAGCTTTAGAATACTTTGGCTCTAACAATTTTAGATAAGATTACTACAGCAAGCTGGATTCAGATCCTCGATGCTTTAATACATCTCAGGCTCAGTGCCTAAGATATTCAAGTATATCCTCTTGGGCTCCCAGCTGGTGAGATAAAACATGCATGTTCTGCAGACTTCAGAACCACATTTTGCAGCAGTGGATCTATGCTTGCTGTGTAATTTGCAGTAAAGTACTATGGCCATCATTGCTAATCTGATGGTATCTTCTCTGCTTGAAGCACAGGTAGAATCAGAAAAGTGAAATGGCAACATTTTCATTAGCTGGCAAATTTTGGCAGCTAATGCAGAATTAAACCCAGCCAGTATCTGGAAATGTCAGCATCTGCAAGCAGTTCTGACAGAAATGTCAGACTTCAGGAGTTTCAAAGAAACTTGGAAACAATGGAGGCAATGGGCAGAGAAAAGAGTTGTACTGATCTCGAAACATCAGAGAAATATTCAGGCACCTTCTGTTCTGCTTACGGTCTCCAGCAGAATATTGTATTCATGAATTTTTTCTTTGTGATGCTTAAATTCTCGCCAAAGCTTATCCAACTCCTCATCAGAAAACTTCCCAGAGGTCTTGGCCTGGAAGAAACGAGCTCATTATGCTTTGCAGGCCAAGTGCTTTTAAGTGCACTCAACTGCCAAAACTTCCTCCCGCTTCCCACTACATTTAGAAAATTATTAAGTCCAGCTTTTCCTTAAGATCTTTTGTTTTATATCCCTTATATTAGTATGAGGTCAGGATTTAGACATCGACGGATATGGTGGCTTTAATCATGTCAAATGGAAGTTTGCTTCAAACTTATAAAGCTAGACTTGCTATGGAGTACCCCGTGAGAAGCGTCTGTCATTTCTAGTCCATGGGAAATAATTTAATACAGAAATAAGGGCCATGGAGCTCCACATGCAATTGTAAGTGGACTGTTTGCATGAGGGATGAAGCCTGATATTAAGCACAGTCTTTACTTAATCTTACTCTACTGGCAAGTGAAGATTTTATCACTACCGTGCATTTGCTCTACAGTGATTTGTTCCTCACTGGATGACTTTTTAGCAATCAGGGAAGCACTGGTTAGACAGCTGGAGCAGCACCCACAAATCTGGTGACTTAATTGCTGCAATGCGTGACCAAAAGTGAGTGGTTTTGATAGCTATTCATCCCCAATCCTTTTTTTGCTTAGGGAATATTTCTGTCTAATGCCCTTTACTGTTCCACAAAGCATATGACATCATGCTCCTTGCCAGAGCCATAGCTAATTACAGTAACGTTTTAGAACACAGCAAATATTTCTCTCTGCTTTACTACCACTGCACTAGACTGGTGTAAGAATTCTTTGCTTTACTTGACTACTTGTTTCTTGAAACTTCAATTATTTAATTTTTGAAGATTATGACATCACTGGTTTTAACTGCCCAGCCTGACAGTACACTTTCTATTTTTTATGCATTAATGCAAATCCTGGAAATTTTCACTTGATTACCACATTGGGAAAGTCCTTATTTAACACCCTCCACTGTAAATTTCACTTTTAAACAGCCTATGAAATGGTTCTATTTTAAATTCATCTTTTTAAAAAAGCCCAGAAACTATAAGGAAAACAGGAAAAACACCATAAATATACTACCACACGGTGTAATAGTCACACAAAGGGAAATCGTGAGTTCAGTGAAATTTGAGGAAAAACTCTGTTTGTCCCTGGTGGATCCAGGCTCTTACCCTCATGCAGACGATGTGGGTGTTTTCTTTGGCAAAGAGAACCTGCCACACCTGGTGACCTGGATGCAGGTGGGATGCCCTCAGGGCACAAAGATGTAAGCTACAGAACACAGCAGCTTGGCCAGTACTAAAAAGCAGCATCGTAAAGCTATTCAATTCCAAGTCTGGGGGCTCTCAAAAGACACAGATAATAGTTCAATGAAGAAACACTGATTTCCTACACTCCAGTTCCTGGAAGCCTTACTCACCTTGCTCCATAATTTTTCCAGTCTTGGATCATCTAGTGTATCACTTTCTGTACCATCTTTAATGTAGTTGGTATCAACTAGTTGAGAATCCTTCTTTCCATTCATTCCGTATTTAGTCATAATGACTGCAAGGGAATAGAAGATAAAGAAACATTAGAACCAACTATGGATGCGTGAAAGATGAGAGACTGGCTACATCCTTGACTTGCAGAGCTGGATTTTGCAGCTCAGAGTGGAAAAGCTAACAGTTTAAGACACAGAGGTCCCAGGTTTAATGACTTCTTCCAAAAACATCAGGAGCAAAGGAATCTGTTAGCCTCCTGTAGCTCCCTACTAACCTCCAAAGAACTCGTGTGCTCAGTGTCTGGAAAGACAACCTGTTAATTAATGGCTTAAACACAAACACAGGTGTCTAACCATGCATGTGTCCGATGCAAAGTTTAACTCCTTCCGCAAAGATATACCTCACCATTTAAGTCACGTTTAAGTTTGGCTTCATTCAAAGATATACTTTACCATTTAAGTTGCGTCTGAGTTTGGCTTCTTTCTCTCCATCTTCATCAAGCCCTTCAGCCTTCAGTTTTTTCCAGCTTAGCTCATCCTTTTCCTGTATTTTTAGATCACTGTGCAACTCTGCCAGTTTCACAGCAGAGAGATGAAGCTAACAAGAACAGAGAAAGGTTTGTATTCAGTTATGTGGAGTCACCTCTTGCTGCAGTGTTACCTCAGAAGCCAGTATAGATGTGTAGCTAGTATAGCACAGCATTTCTTTCTTTTACTCTAATGCTATGTAGCCACCTGCATTTAAGGGCCTTAAGGTATGAGACACTGCATACATAACATCTCTTGCCTATGAACATGGCTATGCCTCAGCATACTGGTGTTAAGAGTGATCACACAGCCTTCTCTCTCAGCTCTTCAGCTACTTGGACAACAGCAAAATTATGTAAGGGTTAAAAATTTGTGTCTGTCTTTGGTGTTCCTTCAAGTAATATTTAAATGGGATTTTTTCCCCCACTTTTAAAGGGCCTGCCTTCTAAAAACGATTCTACCTTAAAAATGTCCAATATCAGTAACAAAGAATGTAAAAAAAAATAAATTTATTAAGTCAATTCAGTTTCACTAATTTACAAAAGGCAGCAACAACCAAATTTCTCAAACAACATGCCATTGCCACCACATGTGCTTTCTTCTGGACCACCTTCTAACCTTGTTATAGTGAGTCGGTAAGCTTTATTTGTCAGTATGGTTTTGCAGACTACCAGGACACTGAGGATGGCCTTGCAGGTCAAAGAGTCAATTCATGTGCAATTTTTACTACAATCCAAGTGCAAAATTTTCCAAGATCACTTCTTAACATGGTTTGTGTGCATTAAAAACATACAAAGCTTAGACTAATTGCTGTCCCACGTAACACAAAGATAAGATACTGAGGCTGAAGCTATGAAAAAAAAGTTTAAATTTTAAAATTAATGATAGGTCAGCCTGAAATTTTGTGGAATACAGAGAAAACAGGAACAGAGACAATGACTAATACACAGTTGGCTAAGCAGCACTGCTGTAAGTTGAGCCTGAACTTCTGAACTTCTAGATTTTAGACACTTTGAAAGAAATGTAACAAATCATATTAATGCTTCAGCACTTCTTTTGTGTGTGTGTGCATGCTTGTCAATAACAAGAAGCTGAGGTAAGGAAAAGCCCAGAGAAGTGATCAAAAAACATGAGCAGTGTGACTTCCAATACTGCTCTGCCTGAGTCCTACCTCCAACCACTGAGCAGCCAGCTCCTGGGAGCTCAGATCCAGCTCTGAACCACCTGGGCTCACCTGTCCTAGGACAAGCTTATTTACTGGAGGTTTGTTGGTTGTTTTTTTTTTCAGTAAAATCAGATTACAGGTTATAAAAATTCTCATTTTCAGTGAGGAAGCAGTATGTTTAATAAACACAGACTCAGACCTCAGTATTATTTTTAAACATCAGAATGATACTGAAAAGATTCAGCCATTCATTTGAGTGTCAGCAGGTTATCTGAAAGTAACTAGGAAAAATGTCATTATTTTGAGCTAATTCACTGAATTTATTGACAGGAATTCAGGAACCTATGCGTATTATTGTTTCAGCTTAGGCTGTCCTATTAATTAGCCTTGTGCTACTGGATATAATTATTTTAATTTGTAAACTAAATTTTTTTCCTGTATCTTGCACTCGGCTTACTGAAATAATTTACTAAAATGTAGAGTAGTTAGAATCATAGGTAAATATAAAATTTATAGAACACATGAAAAGCTCTGATCTCTCTAATACTAAAGCAAAGGAGCATCCCTATTGTTTTCTTTACCATCTACTTTTGGGGAACTTCTCAATAAAAGCTAAGCACTTTGAAGGAACCACTTTATTTATGATTTTTAGTATGTGCTAAAGTCAAAAACCCTTAATCATGTACTTATTTGCTTTTCTGGGGCAGGATGACCTGGACAGCCAGAATGTCATTGCTGCAGTGGCACCAAGTAACAACGTTTTGCTCAGCAAGAATTGCACCTTGATGCTTCAGGAGGAAGACTGAGTGGAAAGCTTGCTATAAATTTTGAAGAAAATGACTGATCATCTCAGTAGTTCTGTACTCTAATGTCAGCATTCAAGTAGCGTGGACTTAATATGTAGTTAGGATGAGCAAATCCAGGAAAAAAATCACCAGCAATAACTTAAGACAACAACTAATTTAGCTCCTAAGTACTGCAAAAATAGGAAAATACAATCTTTTAAATGTATGGCTTTATCATCTGAGACACACTATTGTGTAAAAGACTACACAATGCAGTTTATGTTAGATACTCTCTGCAGTTAGTGCAATCTCATAAACACATACTTTTGTGTTTTCTGAAAGTTGCAGAGAAGACTATCAGAACTTCTAAAAAGTTCAGAGACATCTCATCATCAATTAAACATTTTAAACTCTTAATAAAAACTAAGGAACTACCTTAAATCCATTGTTCCTTAAGGGGAAAAAAAGAAAGATTCTATTCAAGTTTCTCCCAATTCCAATAATATTTTTCTGATTCTCATTATAATTTAATATGAAACTCAAGTAACTGTCCTTTTAAACATTACAAATCCTTTGAAACCTGTTGGAAGTCCCTTGCCTGTCCCATTTACATAATACAGAAGTGAATACATAGGCTAATTTAAAGTACATAGTTCAAGAACTGCTTCCTTCAAGATCACCTCATGTAGGACTCTGAATGACACCAGGTAAAAAATGTCAACAGGTAAGGCTCCACATCGCTTTACTAACATCAGGCATATGTTGGAATAACTAACTAGAAGTAGAGGTGAAAAGCTAAGTTTAATGATTAAATAACAAAGCACCAAGGTCCTTATGCTCATTCCTTATACTGCCTGTACATTAACATCTAAGATAGGCACCTGACAATTCTGGGAATGAGCGCTGGAAATCTGTGAAACATTACAAGAATTAAGTCATTTGCTGCTCGCCTGGCTACAATCATTACCTGCAATATCATTACCTACACCCCTGCTTCTCACAGGAAAGGGTTCTTTACTACAAATTTTTTAGGTGTAACACGTCCTAGATTCTGGAGCCCACTGCTACTTTGGGATGGCGAGGAAGCCCCAGTAACAAGCGATGCTAGAATTACACCAATGGCAACAACCACAGCACAGTGAATTGTTAAGAGACTAGCAGGCCAAACCACGTACCTCATGAAACCTACATAATATTTGCCATTGGTTCAAGTAACTATAGAATTAATGTCTGACTAAGAAGAACTCTTGTATTAAAATCACTTTTTAAAGTTTTTATATGAAACATATACCTATGAAAAGAGATGCTGCAGAAAGATCAAACCCTCCGTCCCTCAGAGAAACAAGAAGGAATTCTGGCTTGCCAGTTCTTGGTTCCCACTAAGTAAGATTTTGGGGCTTTCTGAAGGACTGCTCTGTGTGTTGCAATGCTGAATTGCAACATCTATCTTTTATGTTAAAACAAAGGAGCTCCTTTTTTTCAGTACTATCTCTACCACTACCAAAATGAAGGAAAGAGAGTTCAGCATTGGTGCACACAAATAGTTCAAAGCAGGTCTAACACATGGGCATAGTTTTCCTCTTATTTCAGACCTTGCCCAGACTCTGAAAAATCACTTTCTAAAACACAGGCTGGGTGTTAATTGTACTCAAAAGTGAAATTTAGATGGTGGCAAATTTAGTTCAAGTAGGTGTTGCCTCTCTGAAATCTGGCTTACACATATAGAATTTACTAAAGCTTAGTTCTTTACTCCGACAGAGTTAACTCCATTTTACATTTTAGCATCTTAACAGATGATATAAAGCATCTCAAATTTGAATTCCAGTAGATCCAGATATGACAATGAAAAAAGACTGTAATTGGAAAAATAACAGGAAACTGACAATACTATCATCATAGTTTATTTCTAGTCTCCCTGTAGTTTCTTCTTCAGCTGTCAAGTTCACAGCTGGAGTTTCATTACCACACACTGCCCTATCCCCCATCCCATCCTTCTCCCATTGAGGGAAGGAGTGTTTTTAATATCTTCTTTTAGCACGCTGGGAGGCAGCATTATGGCAGGCATTCTATTTTTTGACTAAATCCAGGGATGTCCTGCCTCTAATTCAATAGCTCAGGCTGGGGAATGTCTATCCAGGATACAAGAAATGCAGAATTAATATTAACTATATTTCTTTGCCCCAAAAAACTGAACCTTTACCAGTCATGACCCCAACATCCATGCTCCACAATATTAAGGAGATTAACATGGGTGTGCAATGTGCTCCTGCCCTCCTGTTGGAGCTGTTCGGCTTAGCTGTAATGAAATACTTCCACTGTAATTAAATATTTTTACTGCATTTTCACTTTAATTAACTATTATTTTAGCTCAGAGTGAAAGAAACTCAAGTATCACTGTCAAAATTAAGGCTTTCATCTGTAAATGGTGATACCCATTGGCTGATCCTCCCACATGTGACTACATCACTTAGTATAAATGAAGATGTCAAAACCACCAAGATAGAGGGTTTTTTACACTCCTGTGCAGTGAGCTCCTTTCTTCTGCAAAGCAGGAACTAAGGCCACTGCCTTCAGACAGGTGAGAGCATCATGCCCCTTAACAAAAAGGTTACAGCATTCAACCAGCGAGTGCAAGAGCCAGTCTCAGAACCTTCATGGCACCAGAGGACTTCGCTCTCTCTTCCACTGCTTGGGCATGTGGTTTAACTGCTCAATTTAAACACGGAAAGATCAACACTTCTCCTGTCCCAGATACATATGGCAGGAGAGGGGAAGGAGGTACCTCCTGAGAGAAGACCTTACACAGCACCGCTGTTGGGTAGCCCCCAGGGAGCAGGGCTGTGTGGGTCCTGCTCTGAGCTGCCCCTCAGGGGTAGCCAGCCCTGAAAACCAAACAAAACCCGCCGCAGCCCAGAGGCCCAACACCAAGCCGGGGCCTGTCGCGGCGACGCCGGGCCGGACAGCCTCGCTTTCTCCTCACACACAAGCTCCCCGCAACAAACGCTGCACCCGCCGCACCCCATCTCCTAAGGCGCCTGACAGGGACTGAGTGTCCGAACCGGCCAAGCCCAACCCTGGGTCCCCCTCAGAGCTCTGCCAGAGCACCCTCTCAGGGCGCCGCCATCGTCCCCGCTCCTGCCGAGCCGCCTCACTCACCCGCTGCGCCTTCTCCCAGACCTGGTTCAGCCTCACCACCCGGAACTCCCCGGTCTCCCGCCGCTTGGCGCCAGCGGCCGCCAACCCCTCGTTGGCCTCCCGAGAGTACTTGCTGGCCTGGACGCCAGCGGCAAGGAGGAGCGCAGCACCGAGAGTCGCCAGGACCCGCGGTGCCGCCATGTCGCGCTGGACGGGGAACTACAAGTCCCGAGATGCCGTGCGGCTTCCTGCCCTCAGGGCCCCGAGCGGGCGGCTGTGAGGTGAGGGCTGCGCGTCCTCCTCGGCGGGGGGAACGGGGG
>NW_009620160.1:20572-28751 GCF_000690535.1 Cariama cristata
GGCTGAAAATCCAGTTTAGGTCGAAAAATCTTATGTCTGCTTTGGGGTCTGGGTAGTGTGAGAAGAATTAGGTTTGGGCTGTTTCTCTTCAAGCGGCTTCGTGTCGTTTTCTTGAGTGTTTGCTTCACAAAATGTGGAAATATGCTGAGTGTGGCAGGTTTTGTGAGGTTTTTTTTTTGTTTGTTTGTTTGTTTTTTTTTTTTTTCCCGCAGCCTGTGGTAAATACGGCAAATGCTCTCCTGCAGCCTGTGTGGCCCTCAGCAAGGTGTTGCTATCAGCTGTGTGAGGAAAAGGGGTCATGATGGGTTTGAACACCACCTCTTTGATCGAACAAAGTTTCCAGATATTAGCACAATGTTCAAGAGTATACATAAAAAGAAAAGGCAACTCGGGAAGGGTGGAAGGCAAGAATGGGGACCAGTTCCCCAGTACTCCCTATGAGGGGAAGAAGGACTCTGTCCTTCCTTGCACGTGATAGTGCAGGACACCTCTGCCCAGGACGTCACATAGGGTTTGATGATGTGGGGAGAAGGCGGATTGTGGAAATGTAATAACAAGTAGACTGGGTTGTTATCGAGCGGTGAGCTATAAGAATGGCCGTGAGGTCGGTGGTGTGTGCTGAGAGTACAGCTCTTGGCCAGGAGTGCCCCATCCTGCGTGGAACCGACCTCCCTTTGTAGTGCTTCCTCCTCAAGTAGGCAGCCAAGAAGTGCAGTAGGCAACAGGAAATCTTTGCAGGGGATTAAGTCAAACTGTATTAAGAAAAAACCCATGATGCTGCAAAAATGCCCAATATTTAAGCCAGGGTTGGTATATATCCTCCCTGTTTCTAAAAAAATCTGCTAAAATTGAATGCTGCTATGAAAGAAGTGTAGGAAAGGCAGAGCACGCTCCATGTGGGTGTTTCTGAGGAGAAGGCGGTGAAGAAAGCTGTTCCTTATCTTCTTGATGAATTCTCTTCTGCACACTGCAAAGCTTGTGTAGTATGGGGTCTTTGGCATAGTTGGGCATTTCTGTGTTATGTTTGTTTAGCAAGGTAGTGGTGGGGTTACTTTCCTGAGCCTAGCTGGTAGTGGAGGCAAAAGTTAACTTCATAAATCCACCTCAGATCTCACGTGTGTCCTTAAGCAAATTAAAGCATAGCTCTGTGGTACTGCCAGCATCAAGCCTTCATGCATTATAAATCAGTCCTATGAAAACAAATAGATTGCCTAAACTGTAATGAGATCTCTGAAAACAATGCCCCAGGGAGGATTTTTACTGGGCTCTTATTTTTGCCTTGTAAGCAATATAAACATCTTGTCTTTTCTCTTCCACATTTTCCTAAGTCAATGCAGAGATTCTTAGTCATATGAACCGAGAAGCTGTTGCTATAAGACTAAATTGCAGAAGTGGGCAAAAGTATTGCAGTATACATTGTGTTGAAGAGCAATTGAAGTGGACATTGACATATATGTTGAAGTATAGCGAAATGATGACGACAAAAGAAGTCCGTCAGCCTTAGCAAAATCTTCTGGAGCTCTCCATGCCAATTTTAGGATATGAAGCTTGTTTTAGTCTCATTGTTACAGTGTATATATGTATTATTGAGTCATGTCGGAACAGATGGTTGTGTCTTATCTGTCATTTGAGGTATTGATTGAATTTTCAGGGTCTCTGCAAATAAGTTCAACCTCCATGCTATATAAACTCTTACAAGTTTCCACTCTTTTTCTTGTATTGACTGTAGTTGTGCATAGCTTTGCGCATTTGTTTGCTTGAGTTTTTGAGCAACACTGGGAAAATCTTTAGAAATAGGTAAGGGATGCAGCACCATTAGTTTGCTTATGCTGGCTTGTTGGGTCGCATTGTCCAGTGCCCTTACATCTGTGCCAAGTGACCACCGCTTGGTGGTGGTGTATGTCCTGGCCCAAGTGCTTCACTCCCACAAGTAAAAAGCCAAAATAACTCTATGGACTTCTGTGTAAGAGACTTTGGATTTACATTCGTGTTGATGAGGCCAAACTCATCATAGGGTGCACCTTAGTGTAAATAGGAAACATGTAGTGGGAGGTAATGGGAAATCAACTCCATCTTTTCCCTCTCCTGTGCACTTCAGGTCAAATTCTTTCTTCATTTTTCCCTAGCACAATTGAGAAGCATCTCAGCTGAATCCCCGGGGCTGTGCCAAAACTGATGTAAGCAGTGGAAGTGTTAAGCTATTTCGGACTCTATGTTTTGCATTATTCCAGAGGACTGTAGCTGAGTTGATGGACCATTGCTTGTTTTGTATTCATTCTGTATTATTATTATTAAAAAAAAAGCATTAACAAAACATGATGTAGACCTCGTTCAGAAGTCTGTCTTCTGCCCTCTGCTCACTTGAAAAACAGAATTAGGAAATTTGAAATGAGGATGACATTGCAAAGTAGTAAAAAGATCAGAGAAAGTCATAGTTAAAGGAAGACAGAAGAAAGTCTAATGTCACTTATGGAACAGTGCAGGGTTCCTGGTAGAATAAAAGAGAGGAGGACTTTGAAGCTTAGGTTCAGAAGCTTGAATGTGATTTAAATTGCATTCTTCTGAGTACAGTGTCAGGAGATCTTTTCCTTTAAGTGTCAGTGTAAGAGCTGAACTAGCTGCTTCTGTCTTCAGTTTTACCAAAACCAGTTCACCATTGGAATTTGCACCTCCACTTATTCTACATAGATCTAAAATTTTTAGCGAGTGGTAGAAACTGCCGAGCATTTCAGATACTCTGTTGCAGAGCTCTAGAAATGAGAGCAGTTGTGGCCTTTCTCATCTCTGTCTCCTATCCTAGCAATACAGTCGTCAGGCTGAGCCTAGCCGGTCAAAATGCAGAGCAGGTAGGATAAGTGTGGTGGGTTTGCAAGGGTGCTGCTGGCTTTGTCCAAATATGCCCTCACTTGGCCTCCCCAGGACCCTGCTGAGGGTGTACTGAAGTGATGTCTGTGAACCTTTTGCAAACAATAACCTTAGCGAAAAGTCTGCCCCAGCTGGAAAGTGATGTGTTAGATGTTTCCCAGGATGCCTTTCCCTTCCCTCTGGGATACCACAGATATCTCTGTGTAGTAACACGGGCCCTACAAATTTTAGGACTTTTCCAATGCCCTACTCCTAGCCAAACTAAATTTTAGCAAAGAACAGCACCATTGCTTGGTTTTTGCTCCATTCATGTAAGACTGACACGGTGAAATATAAAAACTTGTTTCTATGACCCTCAGTCCTTTCTGTAATGAATGATTTTCTTAATAGTTTAGTGTTGGTAAAATCATCACCGAGCCCATCACCTCTTCCCAGCCACAACCCTCATCCCATGTATGAAAAAACAGTTCTGCAGGCTGTGGGCTAATCTTTCTAACTTTCGTTTTTCAAATCCTGGTCCTCATTCTATCTGTGCCAAGAGCAGCCCTCAGGTGAATCAAATCTGTATCAGAGTTTTAGGAGAGCTGCTTGCTCTTCCCATCCAGTTCTGTCACATTTCCTCTATACGGCTCATTGTCCTATAACAAATGCACTTCAACCTTTCATTCTCCAAAATCTAGCCCAAATCTTAACTTTGATAATATACAGGTCACTGGGAGACATACCTCTCCCAGAGTACTTCTACATCTTTGCCCCACTGCATTTCATCTTTCAAAGCTATATATGATCAGTAATAAACTGACCTACCTAACTCAAAATTTGGAGAAAGTTCTCATTCTCCAAACCCTGATCCTAATTGTGCTCCCAGCCAGAATATAACCCAAGACAGGTTTCTCTGTATTAAAACAAAAACCATACTGTTTCCAACTAACTCCCTCATTCTACTTGTCTGTGCAGCCTGCAGTAAACATTCTTTAGGACTCTATTTCCAGAAGTGTAAATCTAACCGTAACAATAACACTGTACAGAAACAGACTGTGGTTGTATTTTGCAAAAATAAAGAACACAAGAACCTAATCTCTCTTCTAAGCCATATTTCTTACTCTACTTCTCCAAAGCCAACATTTAAGAGTTTCTAAGTTGTAATGTACATTGAATCATAGAATCGTAGAATCATAGAATGGGTTGGGTTGGAAGGGACCTTAAAGACCATCTAGTTCCAAACCCCTGCCATGGGCAGGGACACCTTCCACTAGATCAGGTTGCTGAAAGCCCCATCCAGCCTGGCCTTGAACACTTCTAGGGATGGGGCATCTACAGCTTCTCTGGGCAACCTGTGCCAGTGCCTCACCACTCTCACCGTGAAGATTTTCTTCCTAGTATCTATTGTAGATCTACCCTTTTTCACTTTAAACTATCACCCTTTGTCCTATCAGTACACTCTTTGGTCAAGAGTCCCTTCCCATCTTTCCTGTAGGCCCCCTTTAAGTACTGGAAAGCCTCTATAAGGCCCTCACTGGGGCTGCGGGGACCAGGGCCACTGGCACTCACCCCTTCTGCTCTGACTGCTCCTCTCCTGCCAGGCACAGGCACTGGATGGCATCACAGGACCTGTGCCACCGGTAATGGTCATTGAAGACCCTGTCCTCCTTCCAGGCAGCATCCCTGCGCGAGTTGGGGAGTGCTCAGCCCCAGGGGTGAGGGGGACAACCTGCTGGCACCCATGGAGGCATGAGGGGACCGGCCATCACAAAACTGATGACACCAGACCATGCACCATCTCAGAATTCCCAATTTGCGCAGAAATGGGCCTTTCTGGATAAATGAGGATCTGGTGGGTTACTTGCAGCCGTCTGCCAGAGCATCTCTGAGGGGTTACTGGCCTGTGCAGTGCCAGACATGGGGCATGGTGACCACAGTGGGGACATGTTCCCCACAGTCTCACTTTCCATGCCACCCGCTTCAGCTCCTGCTGGATGTGGGGGAAGAGGAAACCGTAGAAGCCATCCTTGTCAGCCTCTCTCTGGCTCAGCCCACTCGTGTGGTACGGCAAAGTAGGAAAGGAGGGTGTGTGCTGCGGGCTATTGGTGGTGGGAGGCTGGGGACCAGGCTATGTTGAGCCCTGGGTACACACCAAGCATTTCTTGTGGATACAGAGCCTGTTGTGCTGGCACAACTGCCCAACAACCTAGTGTTGCAGTCAGCCCACTGGCACAGCCTGCACAGTGCTGGGGGGATGCCAGCACGGTCACCCCCAGCACTGCGCCGAGGTGTCAGTGGGGGTAATGCCAGGAGTGGGATGGGGGTAAGGCCAGAGCACCTTCCCATGGCACAGGGGCCTCTGCTTGCACAGCTGGGCACTGCCCAAAATCCTCTCTGGCAGGTGCCTGGGGGAATGCTCTGTGCTCACCTTCCTCCTTGGCGACCTGACGCTTCATTTTCGTGGGGAGGGAGGCACACAGGAGGGTCCTGCCTGCTCCTCCAGGAGCACTGTGGGTTAGTGTGTGTGTGTGTGTGTGTGAGCTGCGGCACCCTGCAGCTCCGGGACCTCAGCTCCATCACTGCAAGGCGCTGTAGTGAAGGAGATGGCTGGTTGTGGGGACATTGGTGCGGTTGAAGACCATCCTGATCCTCCAGTATTTGGCGCAAACACGTCACTGAGCTGTCAGCAGATGCCCAGGGGGCCTGCCCAACCCCGGGGGTTTGTGACTCAGCTCTGCACATGCTGTGTGATGAGGGCCCTGAGAAACAGACAAACCCTGGGAGAGATGCTGGCGTCACACCATGGGGACATCTGGGTCATGCTGGGGGGCAGGAGCTGAGCCCAGGCTGGGGAGGGGTAAGCACTGTGGGAGCTGTCATGCGGCGGAGGCTGCCCTGCCCAGGAGGGAGCAGTGAAACCAGGTTGTGAGGATGGCAAGGGGGTCCCCAAGAGTCCCTTCTGTCATATTGGGGCTCCAACAGGGACTTCAGAGACACCCAAAGAGTTTGATAATCCAAACACTTTATTTAGGCATCAGAACTCCTGACTCTTCAGTAGCAGACCTGTTAAATTGCGTTTCTATTTTCACTTTCTTAGCAAACAAAATTTGATTTAACAGATGTATGTCAGAATAAATTTTCCCATGGAAGAAGGGTGCAGCTCAAGCACTCTCTTGTGCGTCTGGTGCCAGGGGCCGAGACCGCTGTGCTGGGGCGGCAGCGGGGAAGGGTCAGTATTCTAGCATCTGGAAGTGCTTCAGGTATGCCTGCACCCAGGGCTCCTGGGGGTTCGTGCACAGCTCCCTCCCCTTTTTGGTGACCAGACTGCCAGGATAAAACCAACATTGGGGTGCTTCGCCAGGGCAGCGAGGTGCCTGTGCTGGGTCCTGCTGGCAGCACCCTGAGTGTCACTGCCCGTGCCCCCTTCCCCCTCCCGGCCACTCTCAGACACGCTTGGGGCACTGCCCTGGCTGTCGCACCCTGGCCCTCCGCGGTGTTGGGTACTCACATCACTGCTGGCTGGCTGCACGTGCTGCTGGTCATGTAGGCGGAGGTGATGAGGCTGCGCCGGATGGGGCGGTGCGTGTAGCTGAAGCAGCAGACGGTGAAGACCGTGTCTAGGGGCAGAGAGACAACCGAGTGAGACTCCAGACTGCGGCGGAGGCTCTGCCTGGGGCTCCCAGGGAATTTGTCATCACCTGTGCTGTATCCCTTGGGGATACCCCCTGGAAGCCTCCATGTCCGAGGCTGAGTCCCAGCACTGATGATGACCGCCCACTCCCAGCCTTCCCTGTGGACATGAGGGTTCTATCAATGGGGATGAGGCATTCTCAGGGGGAGGGACAGCAAACCTGGCTTCTGGGAGAATGCAGCAATGCCGGAATCATGGAGATGGGCCTCAGCTGGGGAGCAGATGGCCACAAGGAGCAGAGCAGCCAGGGTGCCTGCGAGGACCTTCATGGTGCTGCGAGGGCTGAGGGAACCACGAGCAGGGCTGGAGCTGGGTTGGCTGCAGGGCTCTCCTCTGCGCGATGCTTGGCCCCTACTGGCACTGCCCTCCTTTTATCTCCCAGCTACTGGGTGGGTGCAGGGTTTCGAGGAAAGAAAATGAGTGCATCATACCAGGGAAATTATGTCAGGATCACCCAGTTTTGCTGATCTAGAGAAGGCAAGGAAACCACAGAAGGGGAAGTGCTGGCCACGGGACTGTGACTTTCAGATTCAAAAGAGAAGAAATTTTATCAAGAGCAGCTGGAGAAGGAGAGGCTGAGGGGAGACTTATCGCTCTCTACAACTATCTGAAAGGAGGTTGTAGTGCGAGGGGGTGGTGGTCTCTTTTCCCAAGTAACAACGGACAGGATGAGAAGAAATGGCCTCAAGTTGTGCTGGGGGAGGTTTAGTTTGGATATGGAAAAATTTCTTCACTGAAAGGGTTGTCAAGCATTGGAACAGGCTGCCCAGGGAAGTGGTTGAGTCACCATCCCTGGAGGTATTTAAAAGTCGTGTAGATGTGGTGCTTAGGGACATGGTTTAGTGGTGGACTTTGTAGTGTTAGGTTTACAGTTGGACTCGATGATCTTAAAGGTCTTTTCCAACTTAAATGATTCTATGATTCTATTCTATAAACTTCATGGTGCTGTGGGGGCCGAGGGAGCCATGAGCAGGGCTGGAGCTGGGGTGACTGCAGGGCTGGAGTCTGCATGATGTTCAGCCCCTGCTACTGCTGCTCTCCTTTTATCACAGAATCACAGAACGGTCAGGATTGGAAGGGACCTCTGGAGATCACCTAGTCCAACCCCCCTGCCAAAGCAGATTCACCTAGAGCAGGTTTCACAGGAACACGTCCAGGCGGGATTTGAGTATCTCCAGAGAAGGAGTCTCCACAACCTCTCTGGGCAGCCTGTTCCAGTGCTCTGCCAACCTCAAAGTAACGAAGTTTTTCCTCATATTCAAATGGAACTTACTGAGTTTCAGTTTGTGCCTGTTGCCCCTTAACCTGTTGCTGGGCACCACTGAAGAGAGTCTGAGCCCATCCTCTTGACACTCATCCTTAGGTTATTTATAAGCATTGATGAGATCCCCTCTCAGTCTTCTCCAGGCTGAACAGACGCAGTTCCCTTAGCCTTTCCTCATAAGGGAGATGCTCCAGTCCCCTCATCATCATCGTTGCCCTCCACTGGGCTCTCTCCAGTAGTTCCTTGTCTTGAACTGGGGGTCCCAGAACAGGACACAGCACTCCAGATGTGGCCTCACCAGGGCAGAGTAGAGCGAGAGGACAACCTCCCTTGATCTGCTGGCCACATTGTTCCTCATGCACCCCAAGATGCCATTG
>NW_009620161.1:0-1982 GCF_000690535.1 Cariama cristata
GTTCAGCAACAGAAAGCCACTTAGTACTATTTATGGTAATGAACACCAAGAACTTTAATTAAAATGAAGTGAACTAAATGGAGTGTATAAATGGTAATAAAATAAAAAAATGAGGTAGGATATTATCAGGAAGTGGCAATTAATACCAAAGAACACCACATCACGAAAGATACCTGCAACAGTTATTAAACCATTCAGACTGGCAGAGTAAATTAATTCCAGCTGCTGAATTAGCTAGGGACCAAGTAATAAAATCAGAAAACAATCTTAAACAAAGAACAACTTCAGCTAACATTCCAGTGCATAGTTTCAGAGATACAGCAAGATTTAACACATTTAATAGGTTTGGCATTTCTTGCCTTTCAGCTGGTTCAAAATAATTAGTTGCAACTTATACTTTTGGGGGTATTTAACAGGAAAGGTAGAATTCCATTTTATTAACCTTCAGTCCTAACATGGGATGAGTGTGTTTGTGATCTACAGGAGCTCCGAGAACTCATACAGCTCAGAAGTGCTATTAAGGAAACAGTTGGGTTTAATTCAAGTTGTTGTATGGTTTAGCAGCTAACAAATAATCTGTTTTGCTACTAGTAGAGTGCTTTGAAAAGCTTGTCAGGAGAACAAGACGCTGACCAGACTGTTGATTGACTTTTTTCTGAACACACACATAAGTGTCAGAAATAAACCCCCTAAACTTCAGTTTGATTGAAACTTAAAGGAAAAAAAATGTAATACACACTGATTGAATATTCAATACTTGCGAATGAGGACTGTTGATGTAAGCTCAGAACAAGACACTGACCAGACTGTTGATTGTCTGCTTAAGTTGAACTTTTTTCTGAACACACACAAGTGTCAGAAATAAACCCCCTAAACTTCAGTTTGATTGAAACTTAAAGGAAAAAAAATGTAATACACACTGATTGAATATTCAATACTTGCGAATGAGGACTGTTGATGTAAGCTCATCCGTCGAAGACTAAGCAATCCAGACAAGTATGGGAAGTAGGTGACTCACTCTGCTGTGGGTTGAGTTTTGTAGCAGTCTTGAGCAGTAAACACGTTCAGGACTTCATGGTTTGGACCCTATCCTTGAAGTTTTAAAGCTTGTTCCATCTCATCATATGGGACTGATACTCTGGAAGCAGTGTTTATTTGAGGGAAGACCAAGAAGCACATATCAGGAGTAAATAATACATATTGCTGTCTTCCAGAGCGGCAATGTATTTTTGTGCCCTCTGTGTTTCTGGTACAAGAAGTTATCAGACTACTTATTTCCATTTTGCCACACAGAAAGTTATCTCAAGCCCTAGCAGCCATGACTGAAAAAATTGAGCTTGGAATATTGTAAGAGCAGCAAAAAGCTAGTGTTTTCATGCATAATCAATACTGGCCTGTCTTACAATTGCTTTGCAGACCTCAGGCGCAGGGCAGTCTCTACTCAGCAAGCAGCAGGAGTATAGCTGTTATTTGATCGGAAGTTAGAGACAGTCTCTTACTTCTAGCAGCATAGCCTATTGTCCGCTTGTCCTATGGACTCAGCGCTGAGACACACGGCAGTTCAGGAGGCTTGCAAGCTTCTAGAAGCACTACAGCATCCTTTCAGGAGCTGCTTATAGAAACTCCTAACCTAGCTGTGTAAAGTTTAGTTTGTATAACTAACACCACACCTGGAATCAAGAGGCAAAGCACTTATCTGTGATCTAGACATACAGAAGAAATCTCTCTACTCCTGTAAGCTAGGTGAAAATCCTGTGAGGTGCTCTGCACTTTCAGCCCCACCTAGTCTAACACCGATGTGTTGTAAACCAGTTACCCAGTGGCCTTGAATACAAAACAGAGTTAAAGCCTCTCTTCAGTAGCCATTACTCTCCAGCACTACTTTTGGCACAGAGGTAAAAAAAGTTTCCTTCACCATTTAAACAGCCCCCACACCCACCACAAGGAACCGACTGGAAAACAGTATTACTGTAGCTAAGCCC
>NW_009620161.1:2013-3608 GCF_000690535.1 Cariama cristata
CCTGCTTTACTTAAGCAGCATTAAGCCCACCTAGCAATTTCTGTCTTCTGTTGATCCAAAATGCTCATGCAAATACAAGTACAACCCAATAAGCACCAGCATCAATACTTCCCCATCCCTTCAGCAGTGGCCCCAACTCTAACACAATTTCAAGACACTAACCCTGTTAGAAACAAGAGCAGCTTTTACAGTACCCTGCCTCCCAGATAGAGATTTAATTATATTATTCCCTGGACTGTTTAAACTTTTCATAATGAATGGACTAAGGGAGGCAGAATTTACATCTTTCTTAAAAGCAGTTTTATAAACAGATCTCCTGGATTTTAATGTAGCTTTATTTAAGCATCTGAACATCAACAAATCCAGAGCCCAGTTAACATTGTTCATGGTTTCAGCATGTTTAGTATATATATTTCATATCTTACATCTGATGAAGAAAGCCACAGCGTGCCTTATTGCCCCAAAATCCAAGGGATCACCACAGTTGGCTAAGCCAGGGCACTCGCTGGCAGCTTGCCAAAGGAACCACCCTGGAGATGGCTGCAGCTTTCCCCCTGTGCACACATGGGAGGTCTCCAAACTTACGCCTCTGCTTGCAGCACTCCATCTTGGAGCCAACCTGTTGGTCTAATGCAGAGTATTACAACCAGGACCTGCAGGTCCATGAGCCTCTTCCTTCTGATGAAAAAGAGCAGACTTAGGGTATAATGTAGGCACACCTGAACCACTCCACCTTAAGGACATGATTATCAGTAGCTATTACAAGCTATCTACCTCTGCCAGTGCAGAAGGCCATTGTTTTTGTCAAACAATACCAAACAGGTCAGACTTGTTTCAATAAAGACTGCTCTGTCCCAGGGATCTGGAAGAGCTCAGTCCACGGAGGATTCTCATACTGCTCCTTAACACTGAGGGAATGACAACGGGAAGAAATAGGTCAACAGGTTTCTCTTCCAGCACCAGGTTCAATCAGCGTTAGCCTCTTATTTAGGTCAAGAGATGTAACAGGAACTGACAGCTGTTAAAGCAAGGAGGACATCAGAAAAGAACAATCAAGCAGCTCTGTAGACTGCATTCATGAAAAACACTGGCAAAGCATCTAACAATTAATGGCAGGGGCAAGAGGTGCAGAGGAAATCTGAGTGTTCCTCTTTACTAACACCAACAGAGAGATCCTGACACACTGGCTAGTTGTATGTTCATATTTGATATGTGACAAAATACCAGGAATTTAAAAGTAGCTTAAAAAACTTTAAAAGCCAGATCCTGAAGCAACTCGATGCTCCTGGGAGAGTAGATTAGCCAGTCTGACTGCTTTTTATCCAGATCTTCTCCCACTTGCACTATAACCATCCATTTCAGAACAGGCTAAAGCTCTGGAATTATGTCAGTTAGTGCCTCCAGCACATCAGCTGGAGAAGGATGCTACGTGATCTACTCATCAGAACAAGTGACTTGAAACTGTTAAAATAGTGCAATCTTAAATGAGCAGATAGAGTTTGGGGGGTTTGGTTCCTTCTCCAGGGGCAGAGGAAAAGGTGTGGAGTGCAAAGGGGAAAGACAATTAAAAAAAAATCCTGCATTCAAGCTGATGT
>NW_009620162.1:0-4193 GCF_000690535.1 Cariama cristata
ATTACTGTTCTTTCGGGTCAACTTCGGACTGACTGTCACATATGTGTATACTATTTGCATTATTAATCATATAGGTTGTTTAAAGATAAAATCAGAATCTAAATAAACCACAGTTATTGCCATATACAACACACAGCAGTAGTGATTTACTATTGCACTCCCAGGCCTGTGTTATGACTTTCGCAAAATACCTGCTCACAAGTCTGCACTTGCTTATTTCATCATCGTCAGCTTATACACACTTTCCAGACAATTTCTCCTGCATAGATTTGCCAGTATTTTTTAAGTTAAAATGTGATACAAAAAAAAGCACTTTGGAATCAGTCCTTCATATTTCAATATAAATTTAAAATTAATTTCTGAATTCATTGGCAAAACTGAGACAACTCTTCATTGCTTTACAATGAAGTGTTGCTTTGCAATGAAGTGAAAAAATCCCACTTTATCTTTTATTAGCTTTACTGTTTTAAATATGTTGATGCACAGAAAACAATTCAGCTGATCTCATACGTTTCCATAAATAAATTACTACCATTACCCTCTAGATTTTTATACAAATATTTCTGATTTTCCGTAATACTTTTCATATTGCTCTGTTTAGAGAGATTTTGCCATAAGCCATGTCACTCACTGTAAACATAGCAAAATAGTGTCCGGAGAGACACAACTGAAGATGTCCCTGCTCATTGCAGTGGGGTTGGACTAGGTGACCTTTAAAGGTCCCTTCCAACCCCAACTATTCTATGGTTCTATGATTCTTCAATATGATGTCACACTGAGCAATGAAGACTGGGGGAGGGAGGAAGGTGGACGTTCAGATTGATGGGGTTTGTCTTCTTCCCAAGCAACCATTATGCGTGATGAACCCCTGAATCCGGTTCCTGTCGGCTGCGGAGTTAGGTCCGGGACATCCGGGTGCTCGCCCTGCTGCGGTAGCAGCTGAGTCCCTGCAACTTGTGGCCTGCAATCCCCCAACCGTCACTGGGACACTCAGTGTGATAAGTAAAACCCTGAGTCTGTTTGTTAATCAAATCTTGCTTGTATAGGACATAGTCAGGGTTTCTTTATTTTTTCTTCTCTTTATCTGCAATCAGGTTTTCCTTTGCTGTAATTTGTTATAATTGCTTCATGCCTTTCACCATGTATCTCTGTCTCCTCGGTGAAGTGCCCGTTCTTAGCCATTTTAGGTCAACTGCGGTTAGATTTCTCCTTCCCCCTTCTTCTGCAGGGTGAACCAATTTGACCCCTCTGTGCTCCCCCATATGCATCTTGGCTGCCAAATTCTCCCCACTCGCTGGTGGCCGTTGACAGGACATTTACAACCTACATGCCCCTGCCAGCTTCTGCAGAGAGGAAGGGTAGTTCACCAAAATGGCAAATAATTTAGGGGACCTGAGGGTGTTATAAACTTAAACTCCTTAAACTAGAGGTTGAAATGATCAACAATTAACTGAGAGGAATCCAAACTTTGTCTGTATCCTTGACTCATTGCTCTCTCTAGTTCTTGGGCTGTTGTGTAGCTAAGTATTTTAAAGATTATGAAATGTATAAACAGTAAGTTAATAAAGTATAAACATCTGTAACTGTATACCATCTGCATTTTCTTCTTCTGGGAAAACACTATCAGAAGACACCTAAAACCAGCAAGCCGTGAGTGGTCTCCAGCATGACTTGATAGTTCCTGAGATTTGTTTTTGCTGTTCTTTTTTTGACATGGAGGTACAGATTTAAGATTTCAGCATCTAGTATCCTGCTATAGAACTGTCAGGAACTAAGTTTCTTCTCCAATTCAGTACTTTTATTTGAGTCCAGTGTTTCTACTTGTGCAGTGCTTTCTCTCTCTCTTTGAGGAGAAAGAGAAATTTTCCACTTTAACTCTGCTACAACTTCAGCTAGTTAAAAAATTTTACTTTAAAAATGTCTATAAAAATAGTGTAAGAAATAACTGGACATGACATAAAAGTCAAGGATGGAAAACAAACTGACAATCATTCATAGTTCACCTCTTAAATCCATTTAATGTAATCCTTCTTTTAACAAGATATGAGCAGAAATTACGCAATTCAACTCAATAAAGTTACAAGCCTGTAAGTACAAAGAAAATCCAGACTATTGTGTGGAATTAGAAAGGAGAATAAAGTGACATTTTGATAGAGAAATTCCACAGTTTAAATAAACAATGAAACAAATATTTTCCAATATTCTAATGCTGCAACCTGTTGGGTGGGCAAACAGCTGATAGGTTCATACATGTTCATGGAGGATTGAGTTTGGTTAAGGAACACCCATTCTTAGGTAGCCCTGAACAGAGACAGGAGTGAAATCTGCATGTCGCGTGGTGTCCCCGCTGTTCCTTCTTGTGGGTGGTAGGAAGGATGCAAGAAATGACCACGTGAGTGCTTCCACACCCTGCACCCCTCAGGTTCAGAGCACAGCTGTAGTTGAACAGGCTGTTCCTGGGACTGTAGCTAATTGCAGCTCAGCCCAACTACCTGCCACTGCTGTTTACTTTCATACTATTTTAGTGACAGTCTGCTCTGGTGTAATACTGCATATGATTATTCAAATTGCTTGAAAAAACTACGTTACACTAGCTGATTTACTGAAAGACTTCTGCATGGAGCAATGATGTGAACTCTGACATTTGGAAGCTGAGGAATTCTGAAACAGTAGGTGTTTTGCCTTTCTCAGATTCTTTTGGCTCTTCTGTATATTTGACTATTAACTATTTTCTACAGGTCTGCTTGGTTCAGTTTAAAATTACTTAGATCATAAATGAAGAGATTCATGGTGAATGTGATATAGTATGCAATACATGTTACTCTAAAGCACTCTACTGTTTCAGTAAAGTATTTCTGTATTAGGAAGACATAGTATTTAAAATTTTGTCTTACTAGTGAGTATTTTCCATCAACAATTAAAAATATATCTTATTTTATTGCTTGGGCTGATGCAGAAATTCCCCCTTAGGCAGATGTCTAATTTTTAGTTCTTCCTTGTCTGGCAACAGTTAGTGAATGGGCTGTTATCTGTGACTGGAAAGACATAAGGCATAAAAGGAAGGAGTAGGTTGCAATGAAAAGTGAAAGAACATCCTAAAGATGAAGCTAGACAGGCATTGCACACTGTAAGGTGAAAACATGAATTCATAGCACAGCTTAGAATTTAGCAATATGACAAAATGGGAGGAAAAATGAACTGTAAGACAAAGTGAAAATTAATTGTGCAGGAATACATTGAGCAGCAGAGTTTGCCTGAAGAGTTTAAATTAGCCAACATTGTAGAAAATGAGACACATGACCAAGGCTTTACAGTTTGAATTTTAGCTGTATCAAAAATGGTTGCAGCCCTTCAAAAAAAAAAAAAACCAACCTGCAGTCCCAAAGCAGCTCTTGCTCCTATGAAAATTAATGACTGAGTGAAAAATGGGAAAAAAAGCATATATTAATCCAACCCCTGAAAATCCAGATATGGATGCATATTTTAGATATATTGGGGACACATCAATAAAACAGACACAGGACATAGTAAAGATCAACTCAGATCTTAATTTAGCAAATTAACAACAGGAAACACTATTTGATCAAATTCAGCCATAGTGTACCCTGTTGATTTAACTATGTGATGATATGATGATACGTTTAATCCACTGCGTAAGCAGATTAAATACCTGTAGTTCTTCAAATTACTATTGATCATAATGTCTCCAGTAACTCTCAGAGGCAGTTTTTGTTGGTTTCATAACTGTCTTACCCAGTTAATGACAGAGAATTATTCCTACAAAGTATAATTTCCATTACGCAGTGTCCACTTAGCTCTAATTCAGCTACACTTCATTTCTTCTTTATGTTTTTATTTCACGAGGTAGAGCAGTACAGCTCACATAAACTTATACTCTCTCAGTCACTATGGATGAATAAAGAGCTAATGTTTACAAATCCCTGAAGATATCTTCAGTTACATAAAGAAGCAAAAGAATGCATAAGGATAAATAAGAATAGATTAGGATTTGGTGCCTTGGTTTGCCAATGTCACGTATACAATAATATCAATTTAGGTTTCTCCATGGACACTGCTAAGGAAAAAAGTTTATTCAAGTAAATTGAACACAAACATTAAAATCTTTCAATATTCATGTGGTACATTATAGTTAATGATCTCTTTTTCTCTTTGAGCACCTGTTCTGTTTCCCT
>NW_009620162.1:4214-10242 GCF_000690535.1 Cariama cristata
GTCCTCAGTAAGGTTACAGTGCACTCATCAGGCAGTTCCAAGTTCCGTTCTATTACTTATAATTAGTAGAGTGCTAGAATAATCTTCTTGTGCAAAACACTTCATAATGTATCTATTTGTTTTGATACTATTCCTATCTGTTTACACAAACATGTCATGTATGCATTACCCCATGCCTCATCAGGACAAAGATTACGCCTTCTACCATTTTCCACTCCTGAGAAGAGATCCAGCTCAGTATTATACTCACCTTCGTAATCGTGATTGCAGTAGCTTTTAGTCATGTTGTGGTAACAGCTCCGGTCTGCAGCAGCCAGATAGAGATCAAAGGTGGAGCGGTTTTGGCATTTCACATTCCCACTGGAGTGACTCTATTTTACATAGACATTGTCAGAGTATATGTTCTGCATCTCAAGTGTCAGCACTAAGCATTGAACTACCTGAGACAGAAGGTCTTTTCTGCTCTTGTTTTGACCATGATTCCTACCCTGGACTCCCCCAAAATCCACAAAGGTGTAATTAAAACTGATATATTTTTGTGTCAGTTTTCCCACTTTTATGTTTCAGTGAATGTCTCCTCACCCACTCCACATTTTCTAAGGTTACCTCTTAAGTGTTTTCTCTGACTATGTAAACTTAAAATGCAGACTTTTCTGTTCTCTTGCTACTTTCTGCTTTTAAAATAATTGTAATACCTTACTAAAAGTTTTTAAGAACATTTAGAACACAGGATGTAAAAATCCTGCTTACAGATCATTGTATAACTCAATAGCTAAAATCAGAGAAGATTACAAAGAACAATGTATTTAATATAAAAACCGAAACCTTGAAAATTAAAATTAAGTTTAAATTCATGAGAAATTTTTATATTTGGAAAAGCAGAAATGCACATTTGAAAACTTTTGAATACACTTTGTCTACTAAGACCTGAAAATAATTAGAAATACTAACATTAGTAAATTATTATCAAATTACTTATTTGTCAACTTACACCATGCTGCAAACTTTTACAAAACCTAAGCATTGAGTATAAACATTAACTAGAACAAGTACAGATTTATCTTCTGCCTGTGTACAATCGATCTACAAAAAAAGATTCTTGGCAAATAATTTCGAATTTTATAAACAACAGATTGTCTGTAACCACACATTATTAGTTAATAAACTCATATTACACAGCCAAACCTGTTTTACAGGTATAATCTAATGTCAAATTGGTTAACTTACACATAATTCTTACTTTCTGTCTGAAGAAATTCAGCATTTGTGGGAGTAAAATCATACTAGCTGTGATAGACAAGTATTTGTAAAATCAAGGTTAGGTGTATATTTGATATTTCACTCAGAATCCACATAATGTGTTTGCTTTACACAGGTGCTTTCCACTTTCAAAATTTACGGAATATATGAAGAAGGTATGAAGTCGGCTGTAACTGACACTTCAATGCAATGAGCTCCTGTTCTCCAACCCCAACAGAAATGTTGGCAATTACAGAATGTGGTGTCAGACATCAGAACAGAACAGTGAATCCTTGACTCAAGCTTAAACTGTAAAATGTGTGTATGCAGCCAGGTAAATGTGGTGTCTTCTTATCTGTGTCTTTCAAGGACACTTTTCTGGGAACAGTGAGAGGGGAACAGTTGATTGCAGTGGATCTAGACTTTTCTCCCTTACTTTCTCCATTGTTTTTCTCCTTTTGCCTTTGTACTTATTTTTTTCTGATTTTTCAGTTTCAGAATTCTTCTTAATTTTCAAAATTAAATCAAATTAAAACACTTTCCTTTTTGCACATGGAGACAAAGAAAAATTTCTAAAGACATAAATAAAGCAAATTGACGCATATCTTTAAGGATATAGTTCCTGTTCATTCAGCATTTAATGGATGAAGTTTTCTTCCCCAAAAATTTGGGATTCTTCCCAGTTTTATTTTAAAGCTAAAACTAACTTATAAATAACTTGAAATGTAACTGTTCTGTAAACCGGTAGTAAAAGGATCAATGCTTTTCATTTCTTGGGGCACATGAAGAAGTAAAATGGTGGATGTGAATGACTATCTTTGCCCTTGATACTTCCCCAGTGCTGAGAAACGCTGGCATCCTGCTAGTGAGCTCCTGCATTAACAGGGTAGGAGTGCTGATACAATTACATATGACCCCTTGACTATTAATACTTCCAAGTCTTTTATATCATTAAAAACTGATGATCAATGCCAGAAGAGATGCTGATGCTGTTGTTATTCAAGTCTAGAACTGCTAAAAAAAATTATTGTATTACTTTATTATGGTGATGCTTAAATAAAAACACTCAGTTTCTTGATATTTTGAATATCTCTCCATTATATTTGCATTTTCATTAATACTTAAAGCACATCTACTTCGGAGTACATTAATACTAACACCAGAGATTTGTTATCCAAATGAAAACAAGCAATCAAGCTCTCTTTGCATCTCTTTCACTCTGTCCAATCTGTGGAAGGTTTCTCTTATTTACGTTTAAGCTAGATTGAAAATAAACTCCTTGGGACAGAGACTTACGAGGGGAAGGCAGGGTTTTTGTTCAGTCAGTTGGTTTTTTTAATTGGTTAGTGCCAATTTGCTATTATGTTACATGTTAGAGATCCAAATAACAGTAAGTGATAAAACAACTTAAATTGTTGGTGCCCAACAAAACTCCAATTTAGTTTACTTTTTTATTATTAACAGACAAATGCAAACATCATCTTCTCATTTTTTTAATTTTTATAGAGTTTTTTTTTTTAGTAGAGGTTGGAATAAGGGTGATGCTGCAGAACAACCTTCTGAAGTCTAGACACTTACCATTCAAGGTGTTGAATGCAGAAGGTTGGTTTCATCCCCTTTGTTAAATGTGCAGAAATGTACCTATTGTGAAATGTACTTGGAGTCCTCACAGTCTGGGGTGCTTCAGTCTGGACAAGTAATAGAAAAGAAAGAAAAACAACAAGGGTCTATACAACACTGGATGACTGGGACAGAGTGAATAGAGATTTATTATTCACTGCCACTTCCAGTAGAGGAACTAGGAGACATCAAATTATTTTAAGAGGTCACAGTTGCAAAACAGCTTCCTGAAGTGTTTTTTCAACACTTTATGATTAAACTGTGAAACATCTCGCATCATCAATTGAGAATGCACTTTTCTCCGGGAAGTAACCAGATAAATTCATGGGAGGAAAATCCATCAACTGTTGTTATCTACAATAACATCGCTGTCAGCTCAGGGAGTTCACTGGAGGCTGGAAAGGCTGTCAAGGGGACATCATTTCATGCTTCCCTTGCTTGCTTTGCTCTTATTTTTTATCCTAGGCTTTCAGCTTTTGGGAGTGGAGACTGAAAATGGTGTTTGGCAACTCTTTAGTCTAATTCAGTACAGTAATGTTTATGTTTTTGCTTCTTTCCCTGCTTACCAGTTTCAGGAACGTTTACATGATTATCCTTTGGAACAATCTCTGTCATGAGCTACTGAAATTATATAACAGTGACACAATGGAATTCTTGCCAAAAAAACCTTGAGAAATGTATCTGTATTACCAGTCTATTTCTGGAAAGCATTAATGTGGTAGAAATGTCTCTGAGGGAAGCCCTTTGTATTTCTAACTTTCTGTAAAACTCATTCTAGTTTGTAGGTATTATACACAAAGTAATTGATGACAGCAGTAAATGCCAGCTACTGTTTTTCTTTAGACCAAACACAAATAGTTTTCCTTTGCAAACAACAAATAGGTTAACATTGTGCGAAAGTTAAGTACTTTTCATGTTTCTTTTAAAGACATTTTGCAACACCTTGATAGAGTTACTTAAACTAAGATACAAATAGAAACCAAAACTTCATGTTATTGAATGCTATTGTCCAAATTTTAAAGTTCCTGCTGCTCGGATGGAATTCAAAGCACCAAGTTAGTTGTTCAGACAATGAAAACATGTCAATGTCTTTGAAAAAGCTTCATAAAATAATTAGAAGTGATAAGGAAATTATTTTAATGCTTCTGTGGTGGTTTACTCTTTAAAAAATGAATCAAACAGAAGCTAATTTCTTTGGAAATATGGCTAGAGATTAATGGTCTCATTTTAAGTAGTATTTAAGTTTGAATAATTTCATAATATTGTTAATAATGAATCCTGCATGATCCATTAGATTAGAAACCAGCACATAAAAATGTTTCCAAAATTATCAACAGGTTCTCGGTATTTGGAAGGCATGATAAGCAACATCATCAGTAAAACAGATCCATTTTAGAATAAACTACTCTCCCATGGGAGATTCTAGACTAGGCAAAATCTATAAATTCACATTTGGTTTGCACCTTTTTGAAAGTGGGCAGAGGAGCAGGGACTCTGTGTCTCTTCATTTGATTAACAATAACTTTGCTTTGATTAAGTCCTTTCACAATGGCCAGATTCTGAATAGTTAGTAATAACTATCTGTGCCATAAGTGTATTAGGGCTCCCTGTGGTGCTTGTTTTTAACAGATTGTTTTTGAATGTTATTTCGAGCTCATCTGCCATGCAGGATGTAGAAGACAAAAGCGGCTCAGAGGAGCCACAGAAAAAAGAAACAGAGAAGAGTCACAGAAAGTCCAGGGTGCGTGCAGGCAGTCTGGATTAACTTGACAGGATTCATACTCTTTTACAACTTTTTATTCTTCTGGCACCTTTTTATTGTGAAGAAAAATAAGTAGATTCATTACATTCAATGCCGTAAAAATATTTAATTGCATTTTGGCCACGCCTATGCACACGATGGCTTTTTATAGAATTGCTAGGTATTGACGTGTTGGTTGGACAAGGGAGATAAGCTGAAAATACGTGTTATTGCAAATTAACTAGTGTAACATAATAAATGTCAGTGTCTTATCAATCTAAATATTTTTGCTAGACAGCTAGACAGTGAGTTGGTGGGGACGATTCTGAATGTAAACCAGATTCTCACGTCAAGAAAGTTTCAGCTGGAAAAAGCAAGAGCTGTTGAGCTGTTTGGGGCTAACACAGCCCCTGGGAAACCATTGAGGTGGCTAAGTTCTCTCCTTCACACTGTTCAAAGCCAGCTGAGATGTTTTTCTCAGTCTGCATGACGCTGGGCTGTAAGCTTTTTCCCTGAAAGGTATGACAGGACTTCACATCTCTGGACACCCCAGAGGTAATCCTGGGCAGAAAATATGTGGGAGAGAGCAAGGAGGAAAAGGACCCATCTGTTCCTCTCCATTTCTTCAGGCAACAGTACTGGCTGAATGGAGTTGGAGAACCAGCAGGTAAATTTGAAAGAAACAAGTAAGCTATACTGCCTTTTCCGAAAAGATGCAGGGTGCTGAGAAGGAGGTGCCGTGCTTATAACCACAGCTGTCTTGATCAATGTTTTGCTACAAATTACAAATTACAAGAAGAGAAACCTGTTCTAAAATAAAATTAAATATGGGGATATTTCAATTTTCCTTTGCTCCCTCTAACCATAAATACTACAATTTCTGAACTGTTGGTGGAGAAACCCGTTACACTGATTGTGGATGTTCCCTTGAAGGTTACAATATAATTTCTATAGTTGTTCAGCATCCATTGTCATTGCTGCAAATCGTGTCCACCACAAGATTTTGGCTTTGGTAACATCAATAAATCCATCTGCATAGCTTGCAAGAAGCAGTTTTTTCTACCATGTGTATAAATAAATCTCCTGGGTTTAGACCCTATATCTGTCTCCCAAACTGGAAGAGGAAGGAAGGACTTCCTAATGAGAGCTCCTGAATTTGCTGTTATTTCAATGAAAAATATGAAAAATGTAATGTAGAAATACCACTATAAAAGTTATTCTGTATAATAGACTTTTTTTGCTGTATAAATATAAAAATCTACATATAATTTCAATAAGCGTACCTGATGTTAAATTACCTGCTAAGTAAAGAATTGCAACCAGTCCATTACCTTCAACAGCAAGAAATGTAACTGAGTTGATGACTCACCCATAGTTTTTCCTTGTACAGCTGATAACAAAACAGCTTTTTTCAGTGGAAGGCATTAA
>NW_009620163.1:0-17769 GCF_000690535.1 Cariama cristata
TAGTGGTGGACCTGGCAGTGCTAGGTTAATGGTAGGACTTGATGATCTTAAAGGTCTTTTCCAACCTATATGATTCTATGGAAACACTCCCTTTTCTAAGCAGTAGTTAGTAATTTTTCTCATTATAAAGCAATAATGTTTATGTGAAATGTTGCCATGCTTTTTTTTGGTAAATAGTCTTGTAAACGTAAAGGCTGAAATAGCCTTCCCAAGCACATACCGGCTTCATTTCACTGCTGTCAGTCTGAGTGATATTTTAATTTTTTCTGCCCCTAAAAATGCTTCAGTCCCGTAACCAATAGATAAATGAGAGAATTCCCAGGAAATGCTACAGACTGTTTCTGTTTGCCAGCACAGTAAATGCAGAAGCTAATAAATGTCCTCTTACATCGGGAGGAGGCGTATAATGAGTAAATGATGGGAAAAGGAATTTGGGAAATAAATGATCAATCCAATTTAAGTCGACAAACAATTTCTTAATAACTTGGCCTTCGGTGGGAGAGAGGGCTCTGTTCAGGCCAGAGGAGCTGCTGAAACGCAGAGCTAGAGCCGGGCCACTGACATCTGGCAGCTGATGGATTTTGTGAGGCTGTTTTCGGTTCACTGAACAATAAGCTGCGATTCAGACACGGCCTTTTTCGTGTGAGGTTTTGATGGTTCACTATTTGTCTATGTGTGCATATAGGGAAAAGGGACAGCAGATTTAATCCTCCTTTCTGTTTCTGTAGGGGAAGCACAGAGAATGCTGGGTTTGGGGAAAGCTTTGTGTAAAGGATACGGTTCACACCGTGCTTGAGGACATCAGTGCTCTGTATTGTGTCCTGGTATAGGTATATTGTCTTTCTCGTCTCATTTTATTGTGCTCCTCGTGTGCAAGAGATCAGGTCCTGCCCAGGAGCGGTTGTGTCTAGTGGCGATATTCTTAACGTCAGGGAGAGTCCGGCCACGGTAAGAGCTGAACCAAAATCTTAGGATGTGACCACATTGTAAGCCCATGGCAGAGAGAGGAAGACAAGTGTACCAGATGTTTCATAACATTAATTGTGTCATGGATCTCAGTTTTGGCCAGGCTTCTCTGCAGAAGGAATAAAAGGTTAAGTAAAGTTTGGGGTTTTTTCTGTATTCAGTACAGAAATGCAAAATTCTGTATTTTTCTGTATTCTGTGAAACTCCCCAGAAACTAAAATACTGGCTTCAAAGGTGTGAGAAGGGACTCAAATTCAAGATGACCAGGAGGGTTTGTAGGAAGAAAAGTTGGGAAATTAGGAGAGGAGGAAAAAAAATCAGAATAACATACTTGGTGACAAGCCTAGTGACAACTTCTTTTCGGCCAAGTTTTTTCTTTGAAGGAAGCAAAACCAATTTGTCTTGGGCATTACCCAGATTCCTTTAAAATCCCTGACTCCCCATTCCTTCAAAAGGGATGAAATAAATGGCATTGAGTTTCTGTATTTGCGAGATCCTTCCTGGAAAAAGAATGTATCATTTTTACACTAATACTTCCAAGGTGAAGGTTTCTTCTTTCTTATATTCTGTTTTAACTGGTTTTCAGCCTGTTTATGACTTCTGTGTCTGATAACCTGCTCGATATGAAATTAAGTCTAGCTCAGCTGCAGAGGGGCTCGTTGTTGCTCTTGTAGTTTTTAATTGGGGTATCGACATAGCTTAGCAAAAGTGGTAGTGAACCATCAGTAGCTGGGAGAGGGGACAGAAAT
This sequence comes from Cariama cristata, assembly GCF_000690535.1. Lineage (NCBI taxonomy): Eukaryota > Metazoa > Chordata > Aves > Cariamiformes > Cariamidae > Cariama > Cariama cristata. The sequence goes on from NW_009620163.1 coordinate 1,716, forward strand.
GATAATGCCAGGTTGGTGGCGTGTTCAGCTCTCTTTAAGCGTGTCAGAGAGAATTGAGAGTTCCCCCATCTTATGCCTTTCTAACTGAAAAGCATTATACCTGAAAGCTGAGACTTTTCAATATGTTTCTATTCACATGCATATTTCTATGCCTCAAAAGGCCTTTCCTTTTGAAATATGGAAAGATAATCATGTGTTTGAAATGAGTAGATACTCTCCTGCCACTTTTGAAATCTTTATTTTTTTTCCCCATGTCAGAGAGTTTAACCATTTGCATCACCATGGGCCGTAATCACGTAGGAATATGTATTTATGCACACTAAAACACAAAAACGTAGCTGCAGTAATTAGGAAGCAAATTCAAATGAACCGTAGCAGAGGAGTTCAAACATATGTCTAATTCTCAGAAAAAAAATATAATTTTTTAAAATGTCTTACCTTAATAACATTTCAATGTTTTCCATATCTGGTACCACTGTAATCAAGTTAAAGATTTTTTTTTTTTTTTCCCCTGCAAGAAAATTTATTACTTGTTTGTCTGTATATTTATCAAACGTAAAGCCCAAAGAAGATATTCCTTGTTCCCAATGTACTGCGACAATAATACAGAACGTTTTTTTAGTGTTTGATACCATATGTATTTTTAAAAGCATTGCAGATAATTGTTGCTGCATGCCAGCTCAGATGTCTGTTTGTGCCAAGCTTGCTCCTGATTTCAGTAGTTAATCCTCACCAGCCTACAGTTTTCAAAAGTAGAAGCATAGTAGTGCTTGGCGGGTTAGCATGATATAAACTATAGTTACTGCTTTCTACAGGTATAAATACTTGCCTTTTGACCCATGTTATAGAAAGTGCCTCTATTTTTTTAATAAACAGCAATCTTGCCTTTGATTAATGAGTAAATGTTTGAACAGGAAATCTGTTTGATAATCCTAATTCTATTTCATACCTTGGAAAATTCACCTTTTTTTTTTTTCTTCATTGCCTCAGTTTCTCCAAGCAAGGGAAGAACAATGTAATCATCAAAATGTCATCTTGAGAATGAACTATCTGATAAATTCTATAGAACGAGATACCACACGATTTATTGGGTAGAGAAGCAAGCGAGTTAAAATATACAGTCTTTTGTATTAACCATTTTATTCTGCAAAATGTTTAGAAACTTCTTTCTCATTTCTTGCTTAACTTGTCTAACAGGCTTTCAAAGTGTGCATCATAGTTGCCTTTTTCAACAGATTTTGATTTTTAAGATAGCAAATTGTTATTTTTCATATCAGGTGGTTTTAGTGTTGCATGTATATTGCTGTTTAGTGCGTTGAAACAACATAATGCAAGTTACAAAAGTATGTGTTAAAGACTGTTCTAGGTTGTAGTGAATGATATCTCATGCATTATTTTTCAGCAAACCCTACTTTGTGGGATTTACAGTCGAGTTAGGTGCTGGATGTATGCATGGCTTTTGTGATTGCAATAGTAATACGGAGATTTTCACTCTTATCCCCACCTCCCGCTGGGTTTCAGTTGCGCAAGCTTTGTATTCAGCAGGTAACGTTGGAAGTGAACACAACATGCCAAAATGATCTCTTTTAGAAGGTATGTATTGTTCAGTAAAGCATAAGGAGAAAAGAAAAGGTGTTTTGGAATAAGAGAAGAGCCGCTGTCTTCAATCAGGACTCCAGGAGCCCCTTTTTTAGGGGCTGCCGTTCCTACCCTGTGTGCTGGATGCTCGGGAGCTCTGTCTAGCCTTACTCAAGGCACCTTGATATAGTTTCCTGTGGTTGAAGCTGTTCAGTTTGGTGTGTCCATAGGAAAACCTGTTGGTATCTTCACTGTCTTGTCTCCTTTAATACCAGTGAATAGGTACCCTGGTTTTTTGACTTAACGCTGTAAAATAACGCATTGCCAGCGTAACACGCCCCTCAAAATGAATACATACCATACTGTATTCATTCCACATTTTAAACAGCTTTTCATGATCTTCCTTCCTCCTTAAGAATTTACTGCTGCTACTGTCACTTAATTTTTTGAAACTTTTATGTGTTTAAAGTAATGTGCAGTATGGTGAAGACTCGAGAATCTCTCGCGGCTGAGCAGGCAGTAGTATTTCAGTAGGCTTTCAACTGAGCAAAACAAAATACCGCTGTGTATAGGTAAAATGAATTATTGGATAACAGTGGAGGTTAGACTTCCTTTTGTTAGAAAATATGAAGTTTTTTTCAAAAGCAGAAAATGACCCTTTTAAATTCAGAAAACTTCAATGAATTTTTTTCTTTGAATTGTTGCCATGAACTGACAAGAGATTATTTCAGATACTTGTAAAATTGAAAGAACCTCATAAAAAACTGAAAAATTCTTACAAGACCTGTGCTTTTATATTGGAAAATCAAGTGTCAAATGCTCTGTGTGTTTGTACTATACAATGTGTGGAATATTTTTGAAGTGGGAGTTTTACCAGTGGTTAATAGAACAAGGATTTATTGACAATATTTGAGAGGACATAGGATGTCTTTTTATTTGACTAGTTGATGCAATGAAAACAAGTTTTCAGACACACGAACCTATTTTCGTGTAGCTCTGAGTTTACTGGCAGTTTTTTACTTCTCTTCTTTTCCAGGCTTTAAGAAATAGTATGAAAGTGGAGACAGAGTAAATAGAAAGCTTCAGTGTGCAATACCATAAATACAATTCCTGGTGGCATGATCCATAGGACACAGATTTAATACAAATGAGGAGTCATCGTTGGAGGTGTTCAGGACTCCACTGGACAAGGTCCTGAACAACTTGGTCTAGTAGGACCTGATTTGAGCCAGGGGCTTGGAATAGGTGCCCTCTGAAGGTGCCTCTTAAATTATTCTATGAATTGGCACTATAAAATGAAGCTTGCTGGTTCAGAGAATTTACCTTACCCCTTGTTACATCTGGAGAATTAATAAATAATTACTGTAATACCTGCAGCATTGAAAGAGCTACTGTAGTATTCACCAAGCTTACAATGACAGAGATCCTACAAGGTATTTCCAGATCTTATAATAGCAAAAAGGATATTTTTCCCATAGTGGGTTTAGAATAGCTGACCAAAGATATGGGAGCTTTTGTTGAGTTGCTTTGGTACTGTGGGGGGGAAAAGAGGAGAAAAAATACTGACTATATCAAATACATTCTGAATGCTCCCATACATTATCTAGATATAACCCATTACGCACAATAAAATGCAAAAAATCAAAACTTGCAAGTACTTCCATATATTTATCAGGCAAGTGTGTTAATAGATATAGAGGTATAATTTATCTAGCTAGATGTGTTGCTGTAAGAAATGAGGAGAATTATAAGTGATTGTGGTTGGGTTTCTGGTATTTTGGAAAGAACTACTATGTGTAACTCTTCCCTCAGTTGTTATGTATTATTTTGCTGTTATATTGGCACAGTACAAGTGTGTAACAGAGTATGTGCCGCAGAGAAGTTGGTCTAAATTACGGTGTCTTTGTATATCCTCCTTGGTGAGATTCTACGGCACTGATGCATCATTTAGCTTCAAGTGGAAACATCTAGTCTGCATTAAACATCTGGGTTCACTCAGTAGTTGCTGGTGAGAGATAGATGCCACTGAAGGTTGATCAAACCATCTCATCAATTTAGTGAGGGAATGTTTTGCTGTTCATTATTGGGGGAGTGTAGTTTAATCATCTGTCTGCAGGTAGCTGAGATTAGGTGTAATGAATCCCATCCTAAGAGACAAATGCCAGCACGGGTAGAGGGATTAGCAGACCTGCTTCATAATAACAGCAGTGACCTACATGGGCAAATTTTGAGTTCCCAATATTCGCCAAAATAAATGAACATGGTGTGGGGGGACTATGTATGTAACGCAGAGTGCATTCTCAAGAAGCAACTAAAAATCTGTTAGACTAATGAGGAAGAGGTGTCTGTGAAAGGCTATGGATGTCTGGAGAAATACAGGTGTTATAGCACAAGTGATCACGTAAAATGGAAAGGAAAAATAAAGAAAAATAAAGACAACGATAGAAGAATATACATATGTAGGACAGAACATACACAATACCTGCGGGATGGTTGAAAGGCAGAATAACGACTCTGGCTTGAAAGATGCACCGAGCACTGCGGGAGGGAGAATTGAAATGGATAGTAGGAATACACAGAACCTGCAAAGAATGCAGGAAAAAGAAGCCCAGTAAATAGTGGGAATCATCTCTAGGGTTCACAAAACATGGTTGTAAATTGTGAATGTTTTTAGAGGTCTACATTTGAATTATTTGGCCTAGCGTATCATCCAGCTGTAGGAATTTTGTGGCATGTTGCCTTATTACTTGAGAGCAATAGAACCGTGTCTTGAACTTCCAAAGCAATGTATTTGGTGCTAATGATTACTTTGTGGCGTGCTGAGACGCTTAATCGCTTTCTTTTTCATAGGTCTTGGATTTTTTATTTAGCAGGTTTTTGAGTGAGAAGGCCACCTGCCTTAGTTTTGACTGCAGTTCTTTCAGAAGGCTGTTTCGGAACAGAATGGGTCTGCTGGGATACACTGTTTTAAGAGCATTGAGAAATTCTCACATTAGTTTGATTTAAACATGCTCAGAGCTCATTTAGTTTCTTGCTTCACTAAAGATGAGCATAATTCTCAATCTAGACAAAGGGTAAAACATAGTTTTCTTAGATTCAGGTACTTATCAGTCATCCAAACAAATACATACAATATTTTTCACCAAGCAATTCTTCAGATCCTTAGCGTTCTTGTTACACTAGTCCTGATATTTCCTCGCTTCTCACACATGGTGTTTAAAGCAGCTGCAAAAGACCATCCTTGAAGTGCTTTAGTCACTTCATTATCACCAAAAACTGTTAATTGATACATAGTTTTTTTACAGTTTTGCTTAACTCTTGCTGTACAGCCTCAGCTGTCAGTCAGTTGATATTTTGCAATTGAAAGACTTTCCACCTTAGTATCTTGTGGGTGGTTTGACCTGGATCATGAACTTTGCACAGTGAAAAGGTGGTCTCTCCATATTCACCTCCTCTTTACTGACCTGCTGATCCTGACACCATCAAAATTTTTTCACCTGATAGTGATGTAAACAGGCGGATACCAACATTTAGAGTGTTTGTGCCAGCAATATCCAACTAAGTCTGTTGGTCTGACCAAATGCAAATATGCAAGTGGTCCTGAATAATAAACTCATCCTACATGGATACTACAGCTTGTAATTCCACAACACAAGGACTTTGGTAGCATTGATCAGACTTCTTCTTGAGTCTCGGTGTAGTATGAGCGTTCACTGTGCTGAGGCAGTTACCTGAGGAAAGTTACCACAACCTGATACCAGTTCAGAAAAACCAAGACAAAGCTTTTTAAAGCTGTGATATAGAGACAGGAACAAGCCTGTGAGATGACACTGTTGCCAGGGCTGTTGGATTGAGAGAGATGGAATATTTTAGAATTTCTTTCAAGAACTTTATTCTTGATCTCTTCAGAGTTGGTGCATAAAGTGTTATTTGTGGCAGCATTGTGCTTTTCAAAAAATGGTAATCTTGCACTCATTATGCCCTTAGGCAACCAATCTAACCGAGCAGTGATAGTGGTAGATCTAATAAACAAAGCTAAACCCAGCTACTTTCCATTTATTTGAAAGAAGATATAGCTAATCTGTGATTCTTTGTGTTGGGCTTCTGCCACAAGATGAATTTCACATACAGCTGCAGAGCAGATTGCACATCTACAAGCCAAAACAGATTTTCTTTCCGATATCAGATATATCACTGACTGTAAGTATACATATTCATAGAATTATTCAGACTGGAAGGGGCCTTGGGAGGTCCAACCTCCTGCTCAAAGCAGGATTAACACTGAGACAGACAAAGTTTTTGAGGGCTTTGTCCAGTCAGATCTTTGATGGCCTCCAAGGCTGGAGATACCATGACCTCTTCGGATGCCCGTCCCTCTGCTTGATTATCCTTGGAGGGAAATATTTTTCCTTCTATTTGTTTGGAACCTGTCTTGTTTTGATGTACTACCGTTCTCTCTTGTTTTCCCACTGCTCGTCAGTAAAGAGCCTGTCTCCCATCTTATTGATAAACTTCGCTTAGGGCTTTTAAAGCTGTTGTTAGGTCCCCTCAGATCTTCCTCTTCTCTGGGCTAAACGGGTCATATTCCCTTGGCATCTCCTTGTAGGGTGTGTGCCCCCAGTTTGGTGTTGACTGCAAGCTTGGTAAGCGTGCACTCCATCTCCGGATCATTGATAAAGATGTTAAACAGGGATGACTGCAGTATAGACCCCTGAGGAACTCCACGTGTAGCTGGCCTCCAAGTAGAGCCTGATGATCCAGCCAAATTTTCACCCATAATTCACAGAAGCAATTTTCTCTTACTCTTTCAGCCACTTTATTGGGATAACTGTCTGCCTCTGAAAGCTGACCAAAGTGAGTTTGAAACTGTTGATGTTTAAAGTGATTTTCCCAGATCATTCCGCTGACTGCAGAGGATGAGCAACATGATCTTAAAATTATGTCTGCTGTAGGCCATAGAAGAGCTACCTTGAACTCAGCGCTGTCTCTTTTACAAGTTTGCAAAAACAGCTGTGTGGGTAACCTCAAATTGTCTTCCCTTGAGTCTCTTAACACTACTGGACTTTGTAAAAGTTACTCATGCAGCAGGCGAGCTGCGACTATGCGTGAATGTAATAGAAGACTTAAGCTAAGTTGACTTTGTGCTGCTGTAGCAAAAATATATATATTTTTCAATGGTATGTACATTGAAATAAAATATTGGAGTATCCTTGTAACCCACAGACAGCTATTCAAGACTCATGCTGATCCCAGTTTGCTTGTGAGCTGATGTAGTTCCCTGGGGTGTGGCTTTTGCTATCCCTAAGTGGCCCGTTGGACCAGTATTTAAAAATTAGTGCCATAAAGGCAATCAACAACAGGAATTTTAAATCTTTTATGAATGTGCTATTCCTAGTGCTGCAGTCTGTACCCGATGCTACTGAGAGAGGGGATTTCTGAACTTAAATTTCTTGGGCATCACCCCTGGCAGCAGCGATACCCCTTCCTATGTGCCTCAAAGACAGCATTTGGCACCTTGCCACGTTTATATGCCATTTCGGGAGGGAAAGTGTGCTTTAGGACGTGGAGAAATAAAACCCATTGGTACTTTAGGGAGAAGATAATTTATAATGTGTCACAGTGAAAGCAGTGAGTCTGAGAGGGGAAGTTGTAAATAGGAATCATTTAGATGAGGCATCTTGTCATCGGTAGGAGACGTAAATATAGTTTTGTGTTTACACGTGCATCTCTAAGACTGAGAAAATTTGTATTAAAGACTGTACTACAATTACATGCAGATTAGATGCTTGGCTGAATAGCTGTAAGAACTTTGAATAGATTTGTCCTTTTCACAAAGGTTTTCATTTTCTTTGGCAGCTCTGAGTGTTAACAAATTAGAGATCAATGTTCTACTAGGGCAGAAAAGTGAAGTGAAGCATATCGTGGGAGAAACTTTAGAGACGTTAATAGTTGCAGTTAAAGGTATTAGTTAGGGGTGCCTGAAAAACAGAATTGGAAATTCAAAAGAAAAGGTCAAAGAATATGCTATTTTCCCCATTTTCTGCTGATAACAGTTAAGTACGCTGTACCGCTTGGTGCACACTGAACGTATACTCTTTGACAAACAGACGTCATGAGTTCAAACGAATGTTGTTGGGAAGTGAACTGTCTTCTTGCAGAACATTTGCCAAGGTACAGCACGTGTTTCTCCTTTGTTTCCTTTGTTTGAGTAGGTTGTAGTACTGTCTTTTTCTCTGGCCTCTTCAGCACTGTTTTGGATACCTGTTTGTTTGGGTTTTTATCCCTCTGTAGAAACAGGAATGTGGTGGCATGAGTGTCAGAAGTCCTCCCTTCAGTCCCTAATAGTTCAGACATCTATCGGAGGGACGCTCTGGTCCGGAGCCAGTTTCTTCCAGGACATAAGGGGGAGAAGAGGTTTTGTAAAGGGCAGAAGAGAGGGAATTGTACTTGAGTTTGAACCAACACACGAAATACATAGCTCTAGGCAAACTCCACCAAAATCCTGAATATTGATCTTAGCCTTAACTCCCTTACCATCTGTATGTGTTCTGTAAGCTTAGTCCAGGATCCCAGGTGGCTACCTTAGCTTTTTTTTTCGATCATGGGGCCTCTCTTTCTGTTTGTCTTCTCTCGTGCTGCTTTGCAGCTACTTTTCCCACTTCTTGCACACCAGAAGTTCTCTGCTGTGAAAGCACATCCCCTGATCTATCCATGCATCTTTAGTCTCTGACTATTTCTGAGTTGTCTTGAACATCCTCATTATGTGGTCCAAGTTTCTCATCGAGGGATCTGTTGGGTGCTTCTCTGAAGATTACTTTTGTGTGGCAGTTCAGAATTGGAAAACTGGTTTGCTTTGGGCAGCAACCATTCTTTTATGGAGAGATGCTCCATTTGAATTGATTTTCATAAAAACGGAATACCTTATTATTTTCAACCCTATGACAGGTACAGAAAACTTTCTGGTCCATCCGGTGGGTTGTGATGACAGTCCCAATGGGGCAATCAGTCCCCTCATTTAAAAAGGAGCTGATAATAGCATGTAAAAACCCCAACAAGAGCAGAAGTCATAAGCGTTACATAAGTTCCCTGAATGTGGAGTTGGACCTCCTTTGTTTCATCTCTGGAGTTGAAAAATGCAACAATTGACTGGATAGCGCAGCAGGACCAAATGAGGGAAGTCATAACTTGTATTAAAAATAACTTATCTGAAAGTTCAAGCAAAGGCCTGATCTGATGACATTTCAGAAGAAATTACTTCATTCATATATCATTTTAATAGCATTTGAGATAGAATAAAGATGCAGTATTACTTGGGAATCTGTATGACGTTATATGCTTGGTTTTCCGTAGCTTATTAAAATCAATTCAGAGACAAATAGAGGTTTTTAATTCAAATAAATATGCCATAGAAATGGTCAATATTTATAAAGCTATAATTTAATATGATTTGGACCTAGGATGTATGCATACTACATTAGATAGTTTTACTCTCTTTTTGTTATTTCCCCTTCCCCAATACCTCCTCTTCTTGCTCACCTCTTGCTTATAATGGCAACTTCAGAGATTAAACATGATCGGATGTTTTAAAGCTATTTCTTCTCACAGTTAATCTTGCCTCTTTCTTTGTAATCCACATGATCTACTTTATAATTTGCATACCAGTGGGGCATGATCTAGTGATCATACACCTTTCACGGTGTGTGTCCCCGGTACCCAACCCATGCTCCTGCATGGGTTTCCTTCGCTCAGCTGCTGTATTGGGTCTCTTTGGACAGCGGTGGCTGTGTCAGACGTCCCTACTTTGCAGCACCAGAACAGAATGGGGACTGTGTCAGCCTTGAGGCTGGATTCAAATCCGTGAAGCAACATTATAGGCTTAAGAGCTATTCCTTCCTTCTGGCTTTGGAAATCTTCTCTTTTAAGGCCGTATAGATCTCAGGCTGCGTGTCAACAGAATGAATAAAACAACATGCTTCATATTATCCACAAATGGGTTTGTAAAAGATACTGAGATGAAATGGCCAGAAGCTCAATTAAGGGATAAAAGAAAGCTTAACTTCAGCAGAAATGGATTAAAGAGAGGCAAAGAAAACTTTCCAATTTGCCGTTCAGGGAACATGATAATCTTTGCCTGCCGATGCTTTGAGTCCTTCCGTGGGGGATGATGACAAGGAAAAAAAAGTCTTTAAATTAAAAATTCTCCCCTGATTCTCAGAGATGCCAAACAGCCCAAGCTCTTGGTTCCTTTGGTGGGTGGAGCAGGTGCTGAGCTGAGCTGAAGTCAAGCTGTGCTCATTTTTGTCTTTCATAGCACTAACTTGAAGCAAAGGCCAGATTTGTCTCTTTTGTGTGGAAGTCACATGCCTTTTTCTTTGTCAAATAAACTGTTAACTACATAACTATTAAATTAAATTAAAAAAACTTAAGTAGGTTACATGAATGTTACTCTCATAGTGAATCTCTTTAGGGCTTTAAGAACCAAGGGGCTTAAAAGAAAAATTTGAATGCCAAAATAAGTCATGGTATGTCTGCAGTAAAACCAGTTTCAGCACATTTCTAATAAAATAGTGCATATAGGTGATGTATCCTTAGTGAAATTAAATGAGGACTCTCAAGTTCTCCTGGTTCTTTTGATAACCTTTTATCAGCTTGGATGACACAAGATCTTTCAGAACTTTATCTGGCTGAAAATCTGAAGATTTTCAACAGACAGTAGAACATGCACTTCTGCTTTGAGGTCCCCCATGCAGACAAAACAGCTGACCTTCTGAGGTTCTGCAGGAATTTATTTTCTTACACAGACCTTTGAAATCAGAACTGTCTAGCAAAATAATTCCCCTATTCCTCCCCAGTCTGTTTTTTAAGAAGCTTCTGCTCTTACTTTTGTTCGGGGAAGATTATTTCAGGGGCAAACATGATGAAAATACTTTCGCCTGTGGTCAGATCTCATTTTTCTCTACCTGAATTATAGCATTACTTATACTTGCTATGGCTCTGTGTATTTATCAGGGGAAATTGGGTAGATTTGAAATTAAAATTCAAGTCCTCTTTTCTTTAGCTTCTCTTCCACAATGCCAGCCTATGCTTCTCTCTGTTCCCTTCTTTGAAGGTAGCTTTTAAAAGGGCACTTCTTCCTCAAGACCAACTGATCCCGATCTTTGTTTTCAAAGGAGGGTACTAAGTGAAAGTCATAGAAAATACTACTTGTCACTCGATTTGCTTGCAACCGATGTGTTATCTTTGGGCCATAAGCACTTAAGTAAGTAACTTAACATGTGGTGGTCCTGTGCAGGCCAATTAGATTGGTCACACGTGAAATCAAGTCACTTAACTAAACACCATGGATTTTTGCAGGTTTTTCAACAAAACTTCTCTGAATGGCTTACTGCCTGTATGATAACTAACACAATGTTACAATATTTTTTAAAATGTTGAATATGTAGTTTTGGAAATGTATTTTAAGGATTTTCTTTAAGGAAGCTAAAATTTGGCAGAGTTTGGATACTTTCTGGGTTCTGTTTTTTGCCGTTCCTGGGAAAATGTGCCTAAACTTGTCTTACTCCCGTTCAGAAGCTGATATTCCCATAAAAACATCAGTTCGCACATATATTAAAACAGTGGTTTCCCTCCTCTGACTCAGATTTTGCTTATCTTACCAAAACCTTCTGCCATATAGATCCAGGTGGGTAAGTAGAGAAAAATACAATATTTCCTACAGGGCATTTGTCTGCTTGATGCTGCTGCCCAGGTGCTAGCGAAGGTTGAGGATTACTTGCTCCTTGAGGACTGTCAGTCTTGGACTGTCAAAATACATATTGACCAGTCCAAAGCCCACGTGACCAGAACAGCCCGAGTACAGCGGACTGTGCCAGTGCTGTGGGAGTGAGAAGGATAGGAGACTTAAGCTGAGGACATCGGAGGCACAGCCTGAAAAAGGGGAACTGGGTATGGAAAGGTAAAGAGGCTGCGAGGTCGCAGGAGTTGGTTAACAGGAGACAGTCCTCCTTTGGAGATACAGTTAGGTAGGAAATAACAGGTAAGAGTAGACTGATGGAAGAGTAAGCTCTCTGGATTGAGGGAAGAGAGCAGAGAGGTTGATAGTTACTGGAAATATCAGAATCTGTAAGAGAGCTTGGCCAGCAGAAGTCAATCCTACCTACTGCTTTATTAGTTCAGGTAGAACAAGACTGTATTGGAGATCTTAAGCATCATAATTTTCCAGGTGATGTAAGCTCGGTGGTATGATTTTACACCATGGCATTTCTAACATGTGGTGGATTTCTTTTTTCTTTCCTCAGCTTGCTCTTCACCAGTTTGTTTTTTTTCAAGCTTTCTCTGCTGAAAGAATAACCAAATGCTAAACTCAAATACTTGCAAGTGGAAAATGTCGGCATAGAAGGCAGTGGGCTTCTTCAGATGACATGGACCTCTAACATATCGCTATAGCTGCTCCTGTAATTGCTGGGGTTCCCCCGTATGACCCTACTTTACTCAGTGTGCATGGCATCCATTATTTATTTCACAGCATTGAAACTTTGAAAAATTACTAGTTTGTCATAAGCCTTTCTGTGTTACCCTTCCTACAATATTAAAGAAATGAAAATAAATTCCCTAATTCCTGTGGAAGGTAATTAAGGCTAGAGTTCTTTATGCATGGAAAAAGCATGGTGACTAATGATCACAAGTACCTTTCGTGCTCGGTATGAGGTAGGTAAGGCATGATGTGTTGGAATCCTTAGCTTAATTTTCAATTACAGCTGTTGAGCTGTTCAAATCTGGCACGGCTGGGTTCATCCCTGCTGACAGTCATGGTCCAGTCTGGGGCATAACCCTAGGACTAGATTTTGGTCATTGTGTGTGCTGGAGGATGACCCAGCATCACCGTTTGCGCATTCTACTCTTTTTCCTACACGTGTGCTGTTAGTACTTGCCTGAGTCCTGAGCTGGATGAATATTTGGTCTGGTCCAGTATGTCAATTTTTGTTGTAAACATGGGCAGTGTTTCTTCAGTCAAGCGGATGGCAAATGAGGAGTATGCATACAAGTGGCTTAATTTTCCCCAACTTTAGCAGCTTTCAATTTAATCACCTATTTTGAATTAGTTATGCAGGCCCCCGTTGAATCAGCAGTGAAAGAATGGAACTCTTTGAGGGCAGCCATCCAGCCAATTCCTTGTCCACCGAGTGGCCAATCCATCAAATCCATGTCTCTCCGAGTTAGAGACAAAGATGTCATACGGGTCAGTGTCAAATCCTTTGCATTTGACAGTCCAGGCAGATGACGTCAGTTGTTCTGCCCTTATCCGCCAATGATGTAACCCCGTCATAGAAGAGCACCAAATTTATCAGGCGTGATTTGCCCTTAGTGAAGCCGTGTTGGCTGTCACCAATCACCTCCTTATTTTCCATGTGCCTTAGCATAGTTTCTAGAAGGATCTACTCTATGATCTTGCCAGGCAGAGGTGAGACTGACTGGCCTGGAGTTCCTCGGGTCTTCCTCTTTTCCCTTTTTAAAAATGGGGGTTATGTTTCCTCTTTTCCAGCCAGGGGGAACTTCCCTGGACTGCCACAACTTCTCAAATGTGATGGATAGTGGGTTAGCCACTTCATCCACCAGTTCCCTCAGGATCTTCATCAGAGTAATCAGAGTAATTCAGGTCATTCTGAATACTCCGTGGGGAGGTGGGATCTGCTAGCCAGCAACCTCTGTGATTCTGGAGCACACCTCAGTGAGCAGTTTAAACTAGCTACTTGATTTCAAAGAAGCTAAGGTTTAGTCATCAAGAACCAAATTTGCCGCTTTATTTTGATATTGAAGTTAAGCAACGTGCCCACATCGTGCAAGAACTCCATAACAGATACAGAAATAGCATCTTCTACACAATCTGGGATGATGATTAAGTACCGTAACCTTGACACTCCTGTTCCCTCTTGGAAGTTCCTAGCATCTTTCGTAACACACTTCCTGCACTTTCATACTTCTTGCAACAAAGGAGACCATAAAGATCTACAGAAAACTGTCTTTTGTTACACAGCAACAGAGAAGACTTTAAAGAGGGGGAGATGCTATGTAACTCCAGAAGTGAAGATGGTTTTATAACGCATGGGCCCAAGAGACCTAAACATAAGAGATAAGGGAACTTGGTTGTAGTATTTGCTACCGTTTTAGTGGCTTGCTTAGTTAAAAGGTCTGAGGAATATGTGTAGAATATATATATCTGGAATATAATGAGCGTAACTGAGCTTTGTATGTTCATGCAGATGGTGCTTGTTGCAGAATGGTAGGTGGCATTGCGTTTCTGTTCCCTTCCCTCTGTCCTCCCCACCCGTGCACGCTTTGGGGTGAAAACAGCTGCGTTTGGAATATCTTGAACTCGTATAGATCCACGGACTTGATCCAGAGGTACTTTCTGATAGTTTGCCACTGCTGCTAACCAGAGAATCGGACTATAGCTTTTTTCCTCCGCTTTGAGTTGAACAGTACATGAATATGCAGACTATATGTCCAACATAAATATATATATGTATTTATCTGGAGACTGAAGAAATTATTTATGGTAACAGTGCTAGGTTATAGCACCATTTTTTTATCTATTTAGAGAAATGACCGCAGCACTCTTATCTTGAGGATTAGGGAGGACTTCTAAAATGAAACTTCGTCTCTGGATTATAAAGAGTATATCTCTAAAAGAGAACCTGAGTGAATTTCAAAGGAAGATCTGATCCAAGAAACGCAGCACGCTTTATCTAAAATAACAAATGATTTCTTGATAGCTTGAATCTACTGTAGGATTAAAACTTCTTGGCATATATAGCAGCTCAGTTGATCACTTGAACTACAATTAAAAAGTAGAACAAGTACACTCAGAATATTGTTTTTGTGTCAGAAATGCTCCTTCATGCTTGAAAATGATAAAAAATTGCAATCGATCCTTACAACTGTTGTGTTCATCTTTATTGATCAGGCAAAAGAAAGATAAATCGCAGCCCAAATAAGATTATAGTAAATGTTAGCATCGTAGGGGACTGTAGGATGATAGAGAGCTATTCATCATCTCAAATGGTGACCTGTCCGCACTCGCACCATAGTCAGTCTGCTGTCTAATCGCATACCTATTGATTTCATCTACGTCCGAGGAACCTGGATGTGACTGTCATTGGGCAGCTGAGATTGCTAAAGGCTAGGAGGTCACTGGTGTGAGGAGGATTTCATTTTCATTTTCTTACTGGCCAACGATGATTTATGAAAAAATAAATGACCCCAAGTCACATGCGTGGAAACCTTGATCCCAGTACAAATGAATTATTAGGTCTGAATCTCAGAAGCAAGAGTGCAGAAGACCACTGTGCTCTTTGTGATCCGTGCATGACCTTTGACTGCAGTGGATGTTACACAATTTGTTATAATTTGTGGTAAAATATTAGACTTGCAATATAATTTTACCTGTGTCCGGAGTTGGTATTTTTTTTCAGTGATTTCTGTACATTTCAAGATTATAATTCATAAGGAAGAACTTCAAAAGGTGATATCCTGAAAAGGAGAGGAAAAATGTTTTTCCTTTTATTTTTGTAGATAGCGCTGCCCCTTTCAGCGTTTCCATCAAGTGTTTTTGCCATAGTGGGCTATCTTACCTGCATTCTTCGTAGCACAATTTGGCACAGATAAATGTTGCTCAGGAAATGTTTACTAACTCAGTGATCAAGGAGACTATGTCATGTTTGACTTTTACAGAAGAATGATCTCTCTAGTTACAGGGGGTTTTAATTTTTGTTTTCCATAACAATGTTTTAGGCATATTGCTTTTTCATACGTCAATGTTTTAAATCAATAAAACTGCTTACTTTACCCAAAATAAAGTTGGAATGACGCTTTCTATGGACTGCATTGTGCCATTCACGTGTTAAATGTTTTAAAGATGCGCAATCATGTTGTGGCATGAATAACCTTAAACCATGATATTAATAGGTAGATTGTTAAAATCAGGATTCAAAATGTTTTTTGTGTAATCATGCAGTGTATGATTGTAAGAGTTTTGTTGCCATGTTAACACGACTCCCTGGGATGCCAGATGATTCAGGAGCTGCAAAGCTACGGAAGAGTTCTTGCAAGTGCCAACAAAATCTTAATACATCTCCACGACCTGTTTGCTCCACCGTTCAGAGAAAAATGGTTTTAGAGAACTTTTGAACTGTTTTCACTTTTCTTTATTCCTCCAACTGTGAAGCCAGGTGCCTTAGTTATTACATCTTAAGTCCAACTGTGCTAAGGCTATAAAAACCTCTTTAAAAATACCAAGTATATATTATCTAGACATGAAGCATTACGACATTATAGTGATTTGTCTTTGAATATCCTACATCCCACTGAGAAACTTTGCCATTTTCAAGTGTAGAAAAGTTCTATTGCTTGATGATTCAATCTTGTCTTGCCTGCATTTTGGAAATTAATAATTTGGTGGAACTGAGTGAAAGGCATT
>NW_009620163.1:17800-32377 GCF_000690535.1 Cariama cristata
GGTTTTGGAGAGATGAAAATATGTTTTGAAACTGCCTGATTTTAAAAATTAAAATTAGCAACTGATTGAAGCAACCTGGAAGTTTGGAATATTAAAATAACTCACTGTGAGAGGCATCATCAAGGCAAAGAGCAAAAGAGAAAGTCAAGCCATAGGTAATTTATTGTGCAACGGTGAAGTTTGACTTGAGTGTCACCTGCAAACTGCATGGGGATATATGTGTAAATAGCACAAACAGGGATGCGCAAAGAAGTAAGGATTCATTGTTTTGTTTTGTTTTGTGTTTTTTTTTTCCTACTGGAGAAGCTTCAAAGGCTCCAACAGCAGCTTGTGCTAAATATGTGATTCTTACCTAAAGTCTTTTTACAATTTCCTCCCTGAGAGCCATCTCTTTTGCACAACCTTCCAGAACGAAGAGGATACACTTATTTAAAACAAACAAACAAAAAACCATCTCTGAAACTTTGTAGAATACCTGATTTGAGGGTTGGGTTTGGTTTTGCGGGGTTTTTTTTGGAGCGACTTAAATGGATAAAATATCCAAATTACTATTATTTACTAGATATTGGCATGCATGTAAATGATGTTATATGAAATCTGGATTATTTATTTATTTCTTTGTTGCAACTTTCCAGAGTGCCCAGTTCTACAAAGTTACCACAGAGCAATACCAGAAAGCTGCTGATGAAGTGTCAGCTCGGTTCAAGTAAGTCTTTTCTGTTGTTTTTGAGCCTGGCAGCTGGATGTGTTCTTATCCACATTAAAATGCACAGTAATTCCCCTTCCCCCATCATAGATCCTATCAGTCTGTACTCGTTATTGAAATGAGAGATTTTGAATAATTTCGAAGCCAGTGCATAGTAACCATAAGCTGCACAGAAACTGGATGCGCAGTTAGTCATGTACTAATTAATTTATACTTGATAAGATGCATGAAATATTCTAAAAATATATGCCTTAACATTTTTTCTATAATGGAGCACCAAAAATGTGGTTCCAACTTTGCATTACAATAGTATTCATCCTGTGCTTGCATGACGTGAAAAGGTTTAAATTAGCAACTTCATTTTGCCCTTAACAGTGAAGGTCAAATTAAATATTTTTTATTAGTTCTGGGGATAGTTAAATGAAGATGTAGTAATTGATGGATCAAAGTGACTCTGACCCTTAGCCTTGGACTCTTCCCTTTCTGCTGGTTCATCCATTAGGCAGAAGGTTCCATTTATCATTTTAGTAAGGATACAGAGAGAACTTTTTACAACCTTTTGGTCTCAGTGGTAACCAAGACATGCTGTATAAAATGAATTATTCGGTGGTGATTTTTAAGTTTGTGGCGGGCTTTTATTTTGGTTTGTGTTTTGTTTTCTATTTTGATGAGCAAGAAGAGAAAAGGCCGTTCTGAGCTGCTGATAGTGATATAAATAAAGTTCTTTAAATATCATTTTATATCTTAATATTGTGAATTGTTAAATATTCTCTAGTGTATACTTAAAGTCTTTGTACTGGTCAGTGGTGTAGAGTATATTGAGGTCAGAATTCATCTGTCCCTTAAACAAGAGGGACAGGATGACCGTCGACTCAAGGACTGATTTAAGCATAATTTGGAGGGTTCCCCATGACGTGTGGGAAGCCGGGTATGTTGTTATTCATTTTCTTTTTTTTTTCATCTGTGATAAGCTTCCCATCAAGAGAGTTTTTCTCCTTCCTCTGTTACAGTGGGACGTTTTCAGGTTTTGAAATCTAATTATTGCCTAATTTGACTTTCATTACTTCCAACCAAGCTTTTGTTGTGATTTGAAGTACTAGTTGATAGCTCTAGGTGGTCATTGTGGCCAGAGATGGGAAACGGCTTTGTGTTTGGTTTTTTCCTCCTAATGTATAAATGATTTCCGAAGTAAATCAAATGCTTTTGGGTTCCTTTTTGCAGAAATGGAACTGGTAGATATAGCAGGGGCCAGTCGTTAGCATCAGGCAATGTCTTAAGAATTTTAAGAGAACCATTTTGAAGGATGTTTCAGTCTATCTGCATAAACCAAAGAATGTTTACTGAAGAGGGATTTGGAGAGGGAATCAGAGATTCCTAACATTGATGAGATTGGTCTTTTCTTAATTTTCTAGAGACTAAAGGTATAAATAGAAATCACCTAGTTGACGAGTCTTTGCTTTAATGCCATTACTGAAATTGCTGTGCTGCTTTTGCCCTTGAAGCCAAATTTCCTGAAAAATTATTTGGAGCTTTTTGATTACTGGATCTGGTTTTGGTCCATTGCCTTAAAAAAAACAAAAGGAAAGCATGAAAAGAAAAAGGTGTACCTGAGGTATGCGCACAAATTGTGATAGATTTGATAAAGTACATGAAATACCAATATTACTTTATCATTTTAAAGTTTTCCTTATAAAAAATCCTTTTAAATGCAATGTCTTTTTATTGAAGGTTTAAATTCAGCAGGTGTTATTTTATCACTGCCTTTTATATGTAACTTGATGGATAAATTGTGAATGATTAGTGAAACCTAAAGATGATGCTCTTTTGGTGTCACCAGGCACTTCTCATGTTCAGTTTAATTGCATGTGAGGATTGAGGACAGAGTTTCAAGCAGTGGTGTTTAAAGAGCTTGTTTAATTGGCTGTAAAAGAAGAATTAAATAAGGTTGAACTGCGAAATTTTGTTAATGCATAAACCAATGTGCTGCTTGTCAGTGTGATTTCAGGTTCTAAGTGTGAGATTAATAGATCTAAAAGTGGTATTATTACAAAATAGCCTCACTTTATTTTAGACATGTCTCGAATTAGTTAGAAAGTTTTATTGAGGTAGCTTGCATTTCTTGAACTTTTTAAGCTGTATCTCTTTCAAGAGCAAACAGAAGTAGATAATTACTTAAATATTTCCTGGATTCTCCTTTTTCTTCCTCCATTTAGTCTCTGAAATTACATCAGCTGTAGCTTCATCAGTCTTTAGGGATAATTTGCCCCATTAAAAGGGAAAAACCCAAGATCCCATATAGACTTGTATCAGAGAACTGGCAGGCCTTCTGTACTTTGTCTGCAGTCCTTATTGATGCCTGCTTATTACCTTCTCCAGCGCTGCCTGGATTAGAATGATATTCCAAATGTTCGTGGTAAATGTTTTATCTCCGTGAGGTCCTGATTCACATTGATCAAATTCTGAATTATCAAATGGTTCATCTCTTTAAGACACTAATTCACATTGATCAAATCCTAAATGACCAGGTTCAGTCAGTTCCTGCAGTACCCAAATTACATTAAAACAACATTACTAGAGCATGCTGCCTTTTCTAATGCAGGAGTTATGTTACCCGCAGTTACATTATAACCAGAATTATTATATTATGAAGATGTCTCTGTTATAATGAGAAGTTTACACAAGAAGAAAAGAATGCAATGTTACAGGAAGAACCAGGCTTTGGGCAAAGATTTGAACTTTTACTAATCAAATTGTACGTTGGCATTGTGGGTTTTTTTCCTTAATTTGAAGGGCTGGTAGCGGGAAGTTTGGTGGCTGCGGTGGTGACATTTTATTCCCTCGTGATGTTTAGAGCCAAGTAACATCTTGATTATTCATTTAGGAATAGAGTAAGTGGATAGGGAAAATTTGGCCTAAAATAAATGTTTTTACTTTATCTTCTGTGGGTTTTGGGTCCTTGTGGTAGATAGCAGACTTCATAGCTGTGCACTGGTGCTTTTTCTAAAATAGTTTGCCATTCCTCTCCTGCTCCACTGCTTTCTCATAGACAACATGGAGTTACTTCTTGTTGCTGTTTTCTTGGCAAAAACATAATCCCCAGTTGGCCAGACTGGTAGAAAATCCAGGTCCTCTTTGAGGATCGGCTGTTTGATTTGGATTCTGCTGCCCAGGTGGGTTTTGTGGGAAGCAAAGCAAGGGTGAGGTTTTCCCTGGTATCTCAACGTGTCACTTCAGTGTCACTGCCAAACTCCTGTGTCTGCAATGAAACCAAATTCTAGATCCTGTGTATCACAGCGCAGGGTTTATACGTGTTTGTGTGTTGATAGACTCTTGGATGGAATTATCCAGAGCTAACAGGTTTAATCACGGAGGATTCTTTGCATCATCTGGAAGCTTGGGTGTTTATTCTGAATTACAGATTTTGATGGCTTTATTCCCTTGCTATCAGACTTTTGATCATGAACCTCGCCATCAGGAGGAATGCCTCTTGGGAGCTGGAAGAGCTCGTTTGATTAAACAGAGAAAGTTTGGGATCTGCTCAGTCTGCTTCCCACGGTACAATCTTCACACATTTGAGATGTTTTAAAAACAGTTTTACAAACCAAATCAATACATTTCACGTGATCCTCGATCGTTTCCATTGCTCTGATCACTGATGGAAGTGAGGACTCAGTGATAGCCAGGTAACAGGCTATTACAGTCTTGAAAATATGTTCAGAAAAGATTCAGGATAGAATGAACAGAAATAAATGACAAAACATCAATGTCATCTCTTCCTTTAATTGGTGACTTCTGTTTCATGAAGGTTGGGTTATTAATGTTTACTGAAAATAAAATTTAGAGCACAGTTATGTTTGATGCTTCACTGTAAATACATAGAAGCATTAAGAGCCTTTCCTTTAAGTTGTCTTATAGTTATTATTCTTTTGAACTGGGAAATGAAGCTGAGAAAGTTTGTAATAAAGCCATATTACATGAATAACAATGATGCTTCGATCTTCAAATATAATTGTCTCACAAAGCAGTGATGCCAATTTTCTGGACAGTGAAGAAAAAAAAAAAGGTATAGAAAGAAAATAAGCTTTTTAATGACAACCATGGACTGAGACCAGGGAAGTGTGGGTTTATTTCACTGGTCTCATTACCCTTCTGATGTTGGGCACATACGGTGATTTTTAAGGGACTCTTCTGCACTATCTGTAAATTAGGAGTATTGATAGTTCCTTAATGCAAGTATCTTTAGTAGCTACCATGTTGTACTCACGTACTACTGTAAGATAGAAATCCATTTTGGAGATGTCCAGGCAAATAGTTTCTGCTTTGTTTCTGCTTGTGCAGATCCACGGGTGAGAAACTTTCAGTTTTCTAGCAGTTCCTTTTGCTACCTTAATGAACATTCATTGCTTTTAAAAAACAAAGTTAAAACTACAGAATATAAATTATTTGTGAAATACTACATAGTATTTTTTCCAGTAACAGAAAATAGAAAGCTATTTAGAAATCCTGGGACAGAACGTGCAGGCTTACCTTCTTCTAGTTGAGCTGCCTTTGCTCAGCCAAGGACGATGGGCTCTAAATAGGAACATCCCGAATTAATCTTCTCTTAAAAATATAGCATGTATATGTAGTGCTTTGTATTGAAACAATTGTTTCAATATTTTTTTTCCCTGATGATGCTGTTGCTGGTAGTATTCTTGAATTTTATTTTCACGTGTTACAACTGGGGACGATGGTCCCAAGCTACCCATGACATCCTGCAGATGAGCATAGGAATGGTAAATTTTTGTATGTTTGTAATTATGTTTGTAAATTATGCTAGAAGGAGTGCACAGTGTTAAATACCATCAACTCATCTTCAACCATGGAGCTTTTCTTAGTGGCAGAGGTATTAGAATAGTCTTATTTCTCTTTCTTTCAGGCTGAGAGAGTTGGGGTTGTTCAGCCTGGAGAAGAGAAGGCTCCAGGGAGACCTTAGAGCAGCCTTCCCGTACCTAAAGGGGCCAACAAGAAAGCTGGGGAGGGACTTTTTACAAGGGCAGGGAGTGATAGGACAAGGGGCAATGGCTTTAAACTGGAAGAGGGAAGATTTAGGTTGGATATTAAGAAGAAATTCTTCCCGGTGAGGGTGGTGAGGCAGTGGCAGAGGTTGCCCAGAGCAGCTGTGGCTGCCCCATCCCTGGAAGTGTTGAAGGCCAGGTTGGATGGGGCTGTGAGCAACCTGGTCTGGTGGAAGGTATCCCTGCCCACGGCAGGGGGGTGGAACTGAATGGTCCTTAAGGTCCCTCCCAACCCAGACCGTGCTAGGATTCTTTGATTTCTACTCTTGCACTCCATCCCTTTTTTGTTCCCCAAGGCTACTTAGCTGTGTAGCTGCACCAACAGTTGTGCTGACACCATGTGGAGGGTGGCATAGCAGGGAGAGTTGCTTACATTGATTTAAGCAGTGTCACTGTCTGGTGTGTAATGGCATTGCCCTTAATGAGTGAAGAGTAAATGGTGTTTTGCAGAGTGGATGTGATATTGTCACCTCTCTTAGGGTTAAACCAGTCCAGATTCAGAACACGTAGAGCTGCTTCAGGTAGGAAGAGAAATCAATAAGGGACTACGAATCTTTTCAATCTCTGTTATTTATCTAGTACATCCAAAATCCTGTTCCTTTTGAATGCAAAAGGAATAAAACAGAATATGTTTTCTTTGCCCACTTCTTTCAGCCAGTACTTGATCCTGATCGACTTACCGGAGGGCTGCCGTGGCAGAGCTCGTTCAGGCAATGTGTTTGACTTTCTACTACTACTTTGTATACATGATTTTGCTTTGACATAGCATTCCTTCAGCTGGTGAAACCCTTTACACCATGCAAGCCTTATGCATGCCTTTGAATCAGAGC
Source organism: Cariama cristata (assembly GCF_000690535.1). Taxonomy (NCBI): domain Eukaryota; kingdom Metazoa; phylum Chordata; class Aves; order Cariamiformes; family Cariamidae; genus Cariama; species Cariama cristata. Next base: position 24,394 of record NW_009620163.1, read on the forward strand.
GAGGAAGCAAGAATTGTGTCTTTCTGCCTTTTAGATTGAATTGTCTATTGCTTCAGCAGCTTGGCTTGATGAAGGGACTTTGGTGATCAGTAGTTACCCTGTCTCAGTTGCTCCGCAGCCTATAAACGTATATTAGAGGATGTCTTTTGAACAGTTTTAGAATATCAAAATTCTATAAACCCTTTTTTCAGTACATTTACCTATGAAATGATGATGACTTCATCAATGACAACTTTAGTAAAAAAAAACGTAGATACTTAACTTTCTTCCTTTGATCAATATAGTCCATTAGGAATGAGAGTACTCAACAGAGCTGGATGAAATATTAATTGTGCATTTTTTAGCTAGATGCAGATTCATTCTGAATGAAGTGGGAGCAGGGACTTCTGGCATAATATCTGTGTGTTTTTCTGTTAAGCCCAGCATCACGAGGCTGTCTGCATGGGGATGTGTGCTTTTATTGAAATATTTGAGCTGTTATGTGAACTTTAAATGTGTTTATTTGGTTAGGAGATAGGTCTGAAGCATTGAATGTGTGTTTTGAGAGTTTTATTAACTTTTAAAATCCATTATTCAAAATTTAGATAGCATGTTAATTAAGGGGGCCAAGCCAGTTCTTTCCATGTTTGCCATAACCCTTTTTTCCCTTTTGTTTCCATTCTAGAAATCATGGGTACAATCATTAAAGCTCCCCTCAGGCTATCACCAGTTTTTCGCACATTTAGATACTTTACGGTCTGGAATGGAGAAAGCAATCTTAAAGTTAATTTTGGTAAAACACAAAGTCATGACTAGGAATTTTTTATAAGATATGAATTAGTACTTAAAATAACAGAAGGTTTTCTGGAAGGCAGGATAGGTATAGTAGGATATTGTTATAGTAGGATAACCATGTGGATAAACGTGCCTCCTTATCTGAGTGTCCGTTTCCTCTTCAGGTGAGTCTGGTCGATGCGTTCGAAGGGGAAAGCACGTGCTCATGTTTCAGCACACCATAGGTTTTCTATATTTGCTTATATTGAAATGTTAAATAATTTTATAGACTTCCATATGAAAGCAAGTGAGTGAAACTCTCCCTTCACGCATCAGTGGCCAACAGTTAAATTGGCGTGTTCCCTAGTTTTGTGCGCTGGTAATCAACCAAGTCCCCTGAAAATTGATGGATGCACTCATTAAGGACAGTTCTTGCTGCTGGCTGCAGTTTCGTGAGCCTCTCACAACCAGCGAAGACCGACTCCAGCAAGGGCTGACTCTTCACAGCGTGACTGGCATGTAACGCTCTGCAGCGGTACATCTGGCTTCGTGCTCCCTTTCCAGGACTAAAGCCTCTTGTTTTAATACGTTAAGCATCCTTTGTTGGGATTTTGTATAAACACGAGTAAATGATTTCCCAATTACAGTATTAAACCAAGGAAGGTTAAAACCCACAGTCTTTTTATTATTATTGTTATTAATTTGTTCTGTATTTTGTAATCTTCTGTGGCTGAGATTTACAAATACCTTTTCTAAGGATGTTTTTTATGAGTCCAAGCCATCTGTAGGATCAAAACCTACAAACCTCACAGCCCCCACTTTGAAGCACACAGCAGCAAATCTCTCTGGAAGGGAGCATGTTCTACGGAGTGGATGGTATGATGGTTTGTTTTTTTTTTTAAGATGCATACACCTGTTTCTGGTTACAGGGTGAAGAATGAATTGCCAATTACCTCTACATGTTAGAACATGACACTTCATATTGCAGGAACTTGTGCTATCTGTTCAGTTAAGGCCCCCAACTATGTAACCATCCGTTCCGAAATCATGGGGTGGAAAGACAGCAATCCTTGATCAGTCGCTAATATTTGTACGTGTGCAAGCTGCGGGAAGGGAGGTCAGTGCCACCGACCTTTGTTTTCCCATCAGAGCTCTTGAACAAGATGAAGTGATCAAAGCAGGATGCCAGTACATCAGCATGATCTCATTACTTTGGAAGCTGCATGCACAGATGCTGCTGTTCCTGCATCAGGCATCACTGATTTACATTCATAACACCTCCATTACAGCTCATTTGCTGCTGCTTGTAATTAATCAGTTCTTCCCTTTTTTTTTTTGCCTCCCTTCCAATAGTGCTGGGCTAAGTTGGGGGAAAAAAATGGACCGCAGTCATTCTGCGTAGACTCTATGTAGGTGAAATCACAGCTGTAAAGCCAAAAGTATACGTTAAACATTTTGGGAAATAATATCGAATCGTATGCTTTGTTGCAAAGTGCTGTCATACTCAGAAAATAAGGTTTGTAAAAACAGTATTAAGTTGCCTTAGAAAGTAGTTCAGCTGTCTTGTTGCCTCCTAGTTCACAAGAGATTAGTTCAAAAGTAAAACTTTCTCTTTAATTGCTGGTAGTAAAAATTATTACTGGACTTGACAATTATGGCATCTGGCAGGTATAGTGCACCTGCCTTACTCTGTAGCTAAAAGGTAAAATGGTATAAAAAGGCTAAATGGTATAAAAAATATTTTATTTATTTTTTCTACTATGGAAAGTAGGCAAGATGTTAGGCATGCGGAGAACAGGTACGCTCTAATAGCTCCTTCTCTGAGCAAAACTGCACTTTTAATTGCGGTTTATCTTCCAATATTGCTTTTTATCTTCCTGTTTGCTTAGGGCAGTCTAAATGGAAATGAATCTCAATCAGATTTGGACCTTGGTTAGCAGTCAGGGTCTCAGCACGATGTGTCCATCAGGCCTGGAGTGTTCGATAAGCATCTCCGTATCTTCCAACACTCACCCAGCACCCTGATGCTGTTTCCCTGACATTTCTAAAATAAAATCCTCACTCTCAAAACATCCAAACAGCAGAAATGCTGCTGGTACCAGAACCAGATTGCATTTATTTTATGCTCGCCTTCATATGTTTGTGTCTCAACACATTGCAGATGTAGGCAATGCAGAGTTGCAGCTGGCAACATCTGGAGCAGGGGCTGCTGCAGTTGTTGGCATCTGGGAGGTGGCACGGGATTATCGTGTCGTGGGTGTCGCTCCTTTGTTTTGATAAAGGAGGAAGTTCATCTCTTTGCTGTCATTCTGTGCTGCTCGTGGGCTCAAACAAATAAATAAAATTGTGCCAGGTTGCACTTGAGTAACTCTAATTTTTTGATGAATAGAACAAAATTGTGCAGCAGGCAGTTGGCAACATGTATGTTACGTGGATGTTGGATCATGGAGAAGCCTTTGTAGGTCTGCCTAGGATTTATGCTTTTTTATGTGTTAGAATACCTAACAAATTGCCTGCCTAATTTAACTTTAATTAGTCCACCTACATGCTACTATAAAAAAAATAATGAAAGGACCTGTATAGATATGACATAAATGCATATGGTTATCGCTTAAGGTTAGGGGACTTGACTGAGGTCAGCAGGGTAATATGTACCGAACCTGAGTCTAGAATGAAGTGGTTAATGACTGCCGTTTTTTACACAAACCTTATAGGCCGTTCTTCCTTTCACAGAATATATTTTTTCAGTGACCTGATTGATTTGGGTCTCATTTACAGGTAAGAGTTTATAACAGTCCCCAAACTTTTGTTTTCTGTCTTAACTACAATCAAGTAGTGATATTTTGGCTTTCTTTGTTGATCTTGTCAGTAACACTTCCAGCATAAGATTAATTTTGTTTTTTAAAAATATAATTTTGTTTCTTAAGCAGTTCCATTCTCTAGAAGTTGACCAGGGCACCAGAATGTACATTTTCATATAGCTTTGAACAGGGGAGCAGCATGAATCCTGCTGTCATGAGCATTACTACTTCTTTCTACCCTCAAAGCTACATAGTTTATCAATTATTCTCCTTTGATCAGAGAAAATTTGACATTTTGATAACTGAATTTTAGCCAGTAGTTGCCTTTTGTGAATATGACCGTTTTGAAATTATTTCCCAGAAGATACAAGTCTTGAAAAAAATTTCTTTCTCTTTTTAGCTTGGAATTTCCAGCAAGCTTTCCCAATGGGCATCCTTAAGCACAACTGTGCAAGTCAATTAATTGATCAGAAGGTAGCTCTGCAGCTACTCACAGGCCGACTGCTGTGACCATACACACACTTTGCACAGAGTATTACACCTGCCTTCTTGTAAGAGACCAAAGATCTGATCCATGGACTGCAAAATCTGAATTGTAACAGGATTCTGCATCTAATGGCTCATAGGAAATGAGCCCATTGCCTTTAGACACATAATAGTGCGTTACTGTGCCGTGTCAGCCGTGGAGCTAAGGGTTAGCCGTGTTAGTTGGAAGAACTTAGATCCAACAAGGCAGTCTATCTCCCTAGCAGAAAATTCAAGTTTTATTTATTTCCCTTGAAATACTATGCTGTTATTTAATGCATATCCTTTACAGGAATTGTTTTCTTAATGTTCTGCCTGTATTTTCTTTAAATTTTGCCCTGTTATTCTCAATGCTCTTCAATGCAAAATGCTAAATTCTTTTCTGAATGTGCCTTTTGTTTTTTTTCAGTGGTTATCACTGCATTTTTGAAGCATGAGTCCTGACATCTATAGGAGGAAATGCATATATTGGTCATGAAACATCCTAACCAATTTTTTAAAGGCTTTTACAGTATCTGATAAATGTGTTTTTAGATTTACTTGAACATGAGGTTCATTCTTAAGCAAATTAAAACTCTTTCCTTCTGTTTTTGAAGAGGGGATGTCCTAAATATTTTTGGTTTGCTTTGGCATTTTAAAACATTTTGGCTTGTATAGATGTGACCTGATATTTATGTTCCGTGCTGCACACTTAGAAGCATGAAAACCACACTATCTTCTAACCCTAGAAGAACATAAGAAGACACAAACTTGTTCACTAGGAGAAATTTTTCCCCATTACCGTTTATGGAGCAGTTAAGTGTTAGTGGGTTTTGTCAATTCAAGTGCTATGTGCCTTTATAGAGGATCTATAACTGAAATTGGAAACCATGTCAATGTTTAAAAAAAAAAAAAAATCATAAAGATGCACTCTCTCTCACTGTCCTCTGCCTTTCCATTCATCTGCCTGCAATATAAAATCAAAGTATAGTCCTGAAACATTTAAAGCACCCATTTAAGCCTGGGGAAAGGAACTGAACAAAATAGATAAAACTAATATGTGTGTCTTCAAGGAGACCACTCGAGTGCCATGTTTGTGGCTATAAACTTTATAAAGATGGACTCCACTGTCAAGGGTGTGTTAAGACGGATAATATTCCATAGCAAATGCTGCACTGTACCATATGCATTACTGGAAGCAAAAGAAGACCAGGATCAAAAGGTTTTGCGAGACAGGCTTTATAGATCCGTGTGTAATAGACTGCCTCTCTGTCTACACCACTTTACTATTAGTGAAATCTTGCTCTGCATGGGCTGATGAAATGCAGTCCCTTTTCTTCCATCACATATGTTCTTTTCCCTTTGCCTTGACCAGACACAGTAGTTTGTGTAGGCCAAAAAATTGTTATAACCCTTTCAATAAAAAGATGCAGTCAATGCGGTTTTTGTATTCCAAAAATTTTTTATAACTTTCTCAATGAAAGGATGCAGTCTGCACAGTCAATGTAGATTTTAAAACCAAGTTCTTTATAGGTAACTTCAGTGTCAAATGAATCCAGTTCACGAGCTCTTCTCTACTGAAAATTGTGGCTCCTTTAGGTAGAGAAATTGCAGATATTCTTCTGGACAGTCTACAAAAGAGGTTTTGGTGGCTTTTCAAGAAAATTGATTGAGGCTAAAGCTAATCTATGTGCTGGCTCTATCCCAAGTTCTCTTTATTTTAAACCTGGAGACTTGTTACTCCTCTCTGGTAGCATAGCATGACGCTGCATGGGGCAGAAGTTGTCTTCGAGTTCCTCAGTACCTGGTAAACCTCACGTTCAGGCAGATAAAGTCATTGCTGCTTTTTGGATCCTTGCAGTACAGATGTGTGAAGGTCAAACTTCACCATCACCCTCTTGTTCTGGCTATGCATTGTAAACTAATTGTTTTCAGATGATATCCAAGTTAATACAGATTGAGTATTCCCCCTTCTTCTCCATAAGAGGATGTATGTACTACTGAAATAAGTTTGTTAATTCTGTCAGATTTTGAGTTCAGTGCTTGAATATAAAAATCCTTAGTCACATAGACCTCTGCTAAAAGGAACTACTGAGATACTGATAATTTGCACTTCTTACTATAGTTTCTTGAACATGATAGGCATTTTCCTGCAGTCTCTATTTTGTGTGTGAAAAGTCCTGTTGTAGTACAGTATACATTTCTCAAGCTAGATCCACTGTGAAGTCTGATAATTTTATCATCTGTTGAAAGAAATGAGAAAAGCAGTTATTTCTTTAAAACTTTCCTTACCACTTAACATGAGTCCCAGTTTCAAGCCATTTAGGAGATCCATTAAGCCACTGGGTTGCTCCTGTGCATGCATTAGTAACAGACTTGGTGTAATATGGAAGAGGCTTGCTATATCATGGACACATTTATGAAGATTGATAACAGCCAGGGTTCAGTGTTAACTTTTATTGTCAAACAGGCTGCAGGAGAAACTGCCTAGTATTGCTTTTGCTTTGATTTATGAAAAGGTTGCGGCATGAAAAAGGCATCACATAAAATAGCTCTGCTGGAAGTAGCATTATAAAATAGGGCCGTAAGTAGACCAAACAATAACTAACTATAATTATGTTCATTATTGTCTCTCTCAGCTCTCCGTACCTTTGGTAGGGTGCTCGCACTCACTACCACGTCAGCTTTAAAGTGGACTCACCTTTCCCGCGAAGTGGGATGAGCATGATAAAATCCTGCTGTTTTATAAAGGCAGTACCCCCAAAGGAGAGCTTTTTTGTTTGTGCCATGCCATGAAAGAGGTCATTTAAATTTTATCTACTTGCAGAAGTGATACTAGGGGGAGGAGGAAGAGTCTTTAGAAAAAGATGCTCTTTCTGTTACAGTTTCCATCACTGAGGTATTTTGCCCAAAATTATTACTGTTCTTCTGTAAGGGTTATTTCAGACTGTGTTATATTTAGACCCCTTAAAAACAAAACCAAAAGTCCCAGCATGATGGCAAAGATCACCAGTTTTCATCTGTAGATGGCAAGAAGAATTATTTTCTTTCTGTTAGCCTAGTAGCATCCTTTGTAACGAGATGTGCCGCAGCAGGAGCAAGTTGAATTCTTCAGTTAGCAGCAATTAGCAGTAAAACTTTAGTGAGAATCAACTGAAATCAAGGAGCGTGACCTAACTGGGAAAAATGTTAGTGGTTGATCTAAAGTTTGTCAAACTTGAGATACTTTAACTTAAAAGCATTCCACTACCAAACTACCTGAAGACTTTGGCAAAAAAATAGCAACTTAAAAATCATGTGTGATAAGGTTATAAACCACAAGGCATCAGAATGACTTTCTTGGATCAGCTGAAGTTTCATTAAATAACCCAGTGTCTAATTAATGCTGCTAGAACACGGCAAATGTGTAAGGAGAGACCTTTGTAAGGTCTTTGTGAGTTGGCAATGATGTTTCCCTGCAATACCCTCTACCTTCTGGTACTAAACTGCTTTCTAGGTACCATCGTGTCTTGTAACAGTCTCAGGGAAACATCCACCAGTATTCACTGAAAGATTAAGAAGTGCAAAATAATTTTAAAATAATGAAAAATAATGAAAATAAATTTAAAAAAAGAATGTTGTGCTTTACAACTCATCTCTCAAAGTTCAGTTCATCATTTGTTCACGGTGAGAGGTGCATTTTCCCTACTGGGATGCTAAAAGGGGTGTTGAGGGCATTAAGTTTTACTGTTCCTATAACGCATTGTACAAGCGCATTAAAACTAAGATATATTATAGCAAGGTCCAGTACCCACTTATTATCAGCATGTTCGCAGGGTGATTATTGCTCTTCGTGTGTGTTTGCTAACACATTATTGTTGTTGCAGCCCAGCTGATTATATTTTATAAAAAGGATGGCTTGCCACAGCCTGGTGCAAGTCCTGGGA
>NW_009620163.1:32394-69007 GCF_000690535.1 Cariama cristata
TAGCCTTTGTAGCTTATCAGAGTGAATCCAAGCCTTTTTTGTTAAAAAACTTCATGCCCAAATGAAAAATTGGCATTTATTCTGCAATCTGTTAAGATTGCAACCTTCAGTTCCCTCAAGTAATCATCACCCACGAGGGCAGTGATGCTTGAAGTGTTTAAATGTTGATTGCTTTTTCTGTACGCTACTTCTACTCGTAATATTTCTGATTTTTGTGGTCAGTAACAGGCTTTTGGGCCTCTTATGGCCGAAGAAAATACTTAAACATATATTGCTCTAGAGGGTAATATTTGGATAATAATGTGCCACGAGTTAGTGTCTTGTGGTGCTTCACATTGAGTGCAGTAGTTGACCTTTGCTATAGATGAGAAACATGTCTCCTTATTAGAACACATTATATGGCACCTATATAAAAGGAAAGCTGGTTTTTTTTAGTGTAGTAGTGTAAGGTGCTGTGGAGATTTTATTACCACGATTTTGGGACGATGATGTTGCTCATGTGTTTACAAAGCCTGAAGTGAGTTGTATAGCTCTTGGGAAATAAGTGGCAGTAATAAATCTACGGTGTGCTATGCTGTCGTGTATTTGGTTTATGCTGCTCATTTGGGCTTTTGGTCTTTGTTTAGGTTTGTCTATATTCTTTTTGTGTGTGTATGTGTGCTTTATACACATAGTGATGTAACATTACTTTGGAAAATATAACATAGGGACAGGAATAAAATTAAAATGGATAAAATATCCATTGAAGTGGATAAAATGATATATTTTTTGCCACCTTCTTATAGAAGGTGTTTTGAAACTGTTGCGAAATTAATTCTTCCTTAAAAGTTAGAAATAGTATGTTGTATTTTTACACAGTATGTAATGCTAGTTGGTATACCCAAGTAGTCCTGGAACAGCAATGGTTGCAAGCCACTGGCATCAACCACGTCTGTGAGAAATGTCGGCCAAAGCATCAATTAAAGTTCCCAAAGACTAAACCTACCTTATCGTGAGCTCTAGCTAGGTCTGAATGACGATTCCCTTCCTGCTTGCTGCAGCCTAAATCTTCATAGTGCCAAAAAGCCCCCCAAAAGTCCTCAGAGTAAGAAATGGCACCACGGGGTGTTGTTTGCCGTGGTGATCTTTGACTTGTCTGCTCAGAAACGGCTGAGCGAGTGGAATCGTGTCGGTCTTCATTAAATAGTTTTTTGGGAGGTGTAATGAGACAGAGCTCGAGTGATGCCACGTGCAAACTCTAAAAATAATTTGTGATCTGAATTTATGGTGTGAGGCTTGAAATGCAAGCGTTGATACGCTGATCACGTATACATGAAAGTGGGGGTTTTTGCTCCGTTCAGACAGCAGATTTGACTCTTGCGGTGGATTTTGTTCTGCTGAGTGTTTGGACAGACTTCTGTGTGTCCGAGATGATCGTTCTTCCTCTCTTAACTTGCCAAAGATAGGAGCTAGTTTTGATCAGTGCAAGACCAAGAAGTTCTTTTTATAGTATATATAGCATATAGGTACATTACATGGGTACAATATATTCCACATAGATAAAACTGCTCTTTCCAGAGTTTCTTCTGATTAGAGATTGTAGTTACTACGGTATCTTTTCTACACTGGAAAGGCATGCATGCCCCTGTTAGAAGTCCAAAATTTGTATCATTATCATCCATGTGATTGTTTGTTTTAGTATCTTGCTATTCAATAAAAACTGTTCCTTAAGCTAAAAAAAAAATTGTGCATCCTAAATTTGGGTAATTCCAACATGTGGTTCCCTTGCAGCTGCAAGGACCAGCTGTGTGTAAGGTACATTTGTATAATAATATGTTGGTGTACTTTGTATTCTAAGGGGTTTTTTGTTCTTTTTTTTTCCAGGGAGGGGAATTTTGTAAATGAATAGTGGTTTAGGATAATAAAAGTCAATTCATATCAATTTAAATAAAAGTATTCAATCTAACTTCGTCAGTCTAATTTTGTCAGATCAGAAGTCCCCCTGGCTTGTTGGGCAACGGCTAGGTGGGAGTGTTTAAGGAACGCTGTAAAAGTAGGGGAAGTATGCAGTGATACCATTTTACCTTCAAACAAGTAGTGACGTGGGGCTTTCCTGAGCTAAGCATTGTATTTTTACTCACAATCTCTTAATGGACTTCTCTTACATTACTGTGTAATTATCTTTTGAACCCAAATGTGCTTGTGATAACCCCAGGATCCTCTAGCAGTGAGTACCAGCTTTTCATTATGTGCTGTTTGGAAAAGGCTTGAATTATTTTTTTCATTGTAAATCTACTGCTAGAAAACCTCACTGGCTGCCTCTCTTGTTGAAATCTCTTGTTGATATCTCATTGATGATTTCACAGATCTGTCTTGGGTTCACTTGCAATTGTCTTTCTCTAGGCTGAAGAGATCTAGTCCTCATGTAATGTCCTAAGAGTCTGAGGACTTACCTTGGCAACTAGTTCATCTCTCTCATTAGGATTCACAACCAGGAAATCTTTTTCTGATCCTCATCCTAATGCCTTCTTGTTATCAGTCCCAGCCCAAGAACGGGTTTAAGAATATGCATAACTTTGCACATGCAAATGTGGAATTACTCACTTCTTGAAGTTCTGCTCATATTTATGTGCTTTGCCAGATTTGAGATCGTAAATTCTCTCTGTTAATCTTAGAGATGTTTTTTCCTCCCTGTATGCAATAAATAAGTTGTTGCAATACAAGGAATCTTTTCCACTTGACTTATGCTAAAAGCTGAACCGATATCCTACCAACATACCACGTGTTTTACCAAGTGAGAAACATTCACTAGGTTTAAAACAAAAAAAAAGCGTTTATAAAGGTCAATAGTACTATCTGCCGATCTTCATTGTTAAACCAGGTTTTGGTCAGCATATTAAACTTGACTTAGAACTCTCTAGACATAATTAAATGTCTGTCTTCAAGCAGTGTCTGTGTGTGCCGGAATGTGCCTTTCCTCCTCTTCTCATGTCCATACCTAAATTTCAAAGGTCAGAATGTTTGAAATAGATTTTTATTTGCTTTTAAGAAGGCTAGCTGAGAGATGAAATAAATGAGAGGATGACAAACGTTTGCCTATGTTTTTGTCAGTGCTGGGATTTTAGAGGAAAGAATCTAAAAATAACACGGGCAATATTAACACTGAACTTGATCACTAGTAGCACAAAAGATACATATATCAGCAGGCAGGGTAAGTTGTATTCTGACTTCTGCATCAGTCATTGGTTTAGTATTACTACACACATTTAGCATTCTCAATTGCAGAGCAGAAACCACTGTGGTTCTCTTCCACCATTTCAGCATAGAGTCGTTAGGCAAATTCTCTCTTTTACACCTTTTGGAAAAGTCACACTGTGTAGTCAAGTGTAAATAAAAGCAAGAATCAACTCTGCAGTACTTGATCTTTTGCTGGCAGCACTTCCCACACGGTAACTTTGGGGGCTCTGTGTGGGCACGGTTTGATTACGGACTGCTTCGTAACATCAGTTGTAGATATTCAGAAATCAGATCTGTGATATTACTTCCAAATGATTTTTAGAAGAACATAACCATTTGGTTTGTGCTTTACATGTTTCATATTGCACTTTCAAGTCATCACCTACTTAATGTGTGAAGACAATTTTTTAAAGTAATTTAATATAAAGAGTAAATTAATTTAAAAACTAAAAATAATGGTGCAGCAGTAAGGACCTTCATTACCATATGCCCTTTTGTCTTCTTTCCCGTTATCTGTTTTGCAGCTATTTTCTATACTATAAACAGGTCCTGCAAATTCACTCAGCAGGGATGCTGTTGGAAGTGGCTCTTTTTGGATGAGGCAATCTTAAAAAATAGAATAACCCCTTCATCACCACCTTTTTGTGTCACGATGGGAAATACCACTGTCTTGCTGCTGTTTCAGACTTGTTGCTTACACTTCATCTTTGAGCTGACCTTCTGTCTAGGTCTTCTCAGCTAGTCTTAATGTTTCGCTCTTGCTGACTCTTTAGGCGAAAGATCTCAAACATGGCCTTTCTTGTCCATCTGCTCAACTAAATCCATCACAACTCAGGCTACCAGTTACCACAACTTTTTTTTTTTTAATTATTTTTGTTTGCCCCCTGGCCATGAGAAGTGAAATCTTGGCCTGATGATGTCTGTTGAAAGTGGTGCTGCAGATAATTTCCCACCCTGTGTTCACATCATCTCCTCTCATCCTACCACTGTCTTCTCCTTCAATTGCATTGTGCATAAATCGCACGTCTTGGCTTTTGAAGCCCTGTGTGTCCCATTTCTGCTTCACTGCTACTTCCAATTCCCCATGTAATTTCTCTCCGAACCGCTCATGGTGCCACCTTCCATCCCTCACTCCTCCAGTTTTCAAACAAGCACTGAGTTTCGCTGTTTCTCAGAAGGAATTTCTGCTAGATGGAGACAACGTTAATCGATCCATGCCCCACAAGTCCCTCTCAAAATCTTCTCACAAAGCACTTGAAAACAACTAGGCTGTTGCTATACTTAGCAGGCTGCCTGTCGCGAGAGTGCAGATTGCCTCCGTTTCCTTTTGCTTCACCATCAATTTATTGTTTCTTATCTTTGTGTGCATGATAAGTACATTGAGAAAAGAAACCTCTTCCTTTCTATTCTTTTTCTTTGCGTGCTACTTAGCACAGTTGGGGTCTGGTCGCAGCGTGGTTTCTCTGCTACATCGGTAGAAGTAAATAAAACAGTTCAGGACATCGTCACCGGTGCTCTCCCTCAGCGTGGTTTCTCTCCTACATCGGTAGAAGTAAATAAAATAGTTCAGGACATCGTCACCGGTGCTCTCCCATGCCGGCGCATTGGGTCTAATTGGTAGCACCTTCATTTAGAGGGTTTTGCTTTGGAGCTAATGCTTCCTTGGACACCACCAGGCATGACTGGAGGAACAGCACATGCTGGCGACCATCCCCAGTTTGCGGTTTGGATGGGGATGTGCTGAGCTGCTTGTTTGGAGGGGAAGGCAAGATTTTAAGCTTAAGAGATGCAGGTTGTGCTGCATCGTGCTGCTTGGCCTTGGACCCAGGGGATCATCTCTGGTCTGTTTTATTTAGTAGTACTGAGGTAGCCTTAGATGCCAAGGGTTACACAAATAAAAACAGATGCTTTTGATAGGTGTCAGCATTTTAATGAGGAATAAAATTAAGCCCTGGATACTTCTGGCCATCTAACGGCACTATTTTTTGTAAGGCTTGCTGGTTTTTTTGTTGCTATTTTTTTTCCCATATTTTATGACAATTGCCTGAAGTCCTGATCTGGTGGGATTATGCCAGATACCTGCACAGTTGGAAACTCATCAGCGATTCAGATTCCTTCAGTCAGAATGTCAGTTTTATCACAAAACTTGTAAAGCTTACCGTGGTGATTTCAAATTTCCTCTTTAGTAGACATTTTGTTTGAATGCCATGAAAGGGCTCCTTTCTCGGTGCCCCCAGGAGTACAATAAGCTATGCTCTTTGAGAGAGGCTAGATGAGTACAAAGTTACCTTCATTAAATTTTCTCTTCATGCTTTAGCATAGAATATTTCTTTTTAAAACTCTCTCTCATTTTCTTTTGTGTCTTCATCCTATTACCTTTATGAGATTGCGGTGCATCAGCTTGATGGAAAAGGTGGGTGCGTGGCTCCCTCGGAGGTTTATTCCAGCACACAGAAATATTCTGCTAGCGTGTGAGGTGCTTGAGGAGCAGTTGAAAAGCAAAAGCAGATCAAGTGATTGTAAACTTAATAAAAACACGTCGTTTCTAGCGTGCCATGTGGCGCACGGCGCAGATCAGACTGCTGTTCGTATTGACTTTTGCTAAGAAAGGCATTTTAGATTTCATGTGTGTTGATTCTGTAAAGTAGCTATTGAGTTGCACTGAATGGAGATGGAGAGCTGTCAGGGTTCCCTGGCAATCCTGGTTCACTACTACGGTATGTATTTTTCCTTCACTTTAGTTGTGAAATTCCTAAGTGATTAGATAAATAAATAAAATGGTAAGACACTTCCCTGACACATGTCCCAAAATACAGATCTATGTCCCAGGACATGGGATAGTTCAGGGAAGGGACCTCTTGCTCGAAGCGGGGTCAGCTCTGGGACCAGACCAGGTTGCTTTATCCATTCAGGTATTTAAGACCTCCACGTTTTCACTACAGATTCTATGTAATTGCTGGTTTTGCAGTGTTTACCTTTTCTTACAAGCTTTTTCTTCAGTCAAGCCCCACAGACCCTTAAATCCTTCTGTAAAATGACCCTTATTTATAGGAACTTTAGAGAAGTTCTCTGTTAGGGAGATATTTCATTTCCCTTTTGAGGAGTTTCCTTGCCGTTAGCTGTTTCTGACCATCCATCTGAGAGTCCTGTTATCCATCACCAAACACAAATCAATCGCAAACCCTTCGGTGGGGTTACCATAATGCACGATGCAACCTTCTTTCCTGAACGGGAGATCCTGTAGCACGTGGTTTATGGCCATCTAATGTTAGACAGTAATCTCATTTAGCGTTTTCCCAAAAGTGCAAATAGTGCATTAGGGTAGCGTAACAAGCACAGCAGATCAATACGGAGACAGCGCTCTCCTTCAACAGATTAATCCAAGAAAATGGACTTTGTCGACTTGAAGGAAGTGGCCCTCTTCCCATTGACCTGCATCAGGTCTGCAGTGCCTGGAAGGACAGGCAGTGGGCTGAGAGCACACTTTGAAAAATCGCCAGTGAAAAGTTACAGTATGAAAACAAGTAACTGTGGCGCAGGAGACGACGTGTCTTACAGGGCTCCGATACGGTTGGCAGCGTAAAGAGTCCATTGAAGCATTCAAATAAGGGATAATACGTGGACTTCGAACAGTCACTAATGGCATGGCTCAGGGAAAAAAGCAATCAGAAAAGCTCCTTAATATGGGTTAGAGTACCCCCGTTGAAATGGCTTTAAATACATTTACAGAATTTATGTAGCAAGTGTACAGCAGCCCGTTTCCTTCTCTCTTCACCTTTATATAAGAAGTCACTTTAAAATCGTTGTGCATAAAGGCACGGCTAGGTTTACTGTGTGTATTTTTTGTTAACTCACGGTCTATTGTATTGGTTTATCAATCCAGAGCAGGGTTTCAGGCATTTAAAACGAGCTCTGGTTTAGTTAGACCTAAATCATCACCGCTGTGAGTCTTACGTCTACAAAGAGTGTACGTGGTGCTTCCTCTCGGACGCTGTGCAGCAGTTTATGGTCATACATTTTGATGCCTAACACGCTTTTGAAGTGCTTGCTGGTATCAGCAGAGGGGGGATTAAGGGAAAATCCTCATCTGTAAGAGTCGACAGAAGTTTGAACTTTCAGATCATAAAGCGTGTACGCACCTGGGACTGCATTTAAATTCTGGTTTAGGCATTTCACAGATGTACGGTAATGAAAGAAAAGAGTAAGAGGGGTGTTTTATATAGGTACATACTGTAAAATCAAGGTGACTTAACATTCCTTTTCTTTTTTTGGTACTACATCTTGAGAGATTGCCAAGAAGTCAATTCCCCGAAGGAACAGCAGTGTGCTTTGCGTTTCACTTTCTCACCGTAGTAAAATAGAGATCTGCCTTGGCCTATCAGCAAAATAAAAGAAGGAGCAGAATATTCATCTGAGGATACTGTGGCTGATGAGTCTCATTTTTTTTATGACCTTACTGAACTAAAAATAATGTGGGCTGGAATGGATGTTAGAGCAGCCACTGTCAGGCTTTCCTGCTAGGGTAAATGGGAAGAGGTGTTAAATACACAGTTTGTAAATGGTTGTTTTCAAGGCATGTGAACTCTAAATGGTTTTCTAAATTTTCATGTGTTTTTTTTCTACCGTTGAAATATTTTATCTTTGATGTGAAAGGGCTTTAACTGTGATTTGATTGTCTCTCAGAAATTAGTACCTTAAAAAGTATTTATAAAGTAAATGTCCAGTTAGCTTAAAATTTCAATGGACATTTCGTCTCTGAAACACTTCGCCAGCCTCCTTACTTTTGAAATAGGAAAGTGCTGTATTCCCATTTTAATTCTGTGGCACTATCAGTGTGGATAACATTTCAGAAATTAATGCAAATGACAAGATTTTTGTGCAAAAGAGATTGGATTTTACAGGATGGACTAAAGAAGCTTCCCTTCCTTTGGCTTCCGTTGAAGGCAAAAAGTGTATTGCATCAGCCAAAAAGATGGCAAGAGTAATGAATCCATACAGTAAAGAAAATAGACCAAATTGCTAAATAACTTGCACATCTGGCATCAGGATTAGAATTGAGGTGATGGGAAGGAGGATGCGCCAAAAATAGAGGCTGTCATCAGATCGGCAAAAGTAGGTTGTGTAATTTGCTGACGGTAGCAGGGTTTTTATATTCTTGAGGTCAGCCCAATGGGTGATTTCACTTTTATACAGGAGCAATATTTAATAAGTAGCAAGATTATATGGTCATAGGGCTATACAGCGATGAAGCTTTCCTGTCGTTCTGTGACTGGTTTTTAATATAGATGAGATCAGAGGTGCTTCGTCATTGCTGGGATCTTCCGTTAAAGATGTGTGGTCATATGAAGTTGGATGCTAATTTTGTCTGCCCACTGGAACCTGAGTACTGGATCAGGAGGACACTTGTGGTCCTAATAGCCAAACTTCCGCAGCTCACGTTGATGTTTGTGTTTCATGTTACCCACTTTATAACCCAACTAGCTCTAGAAATAACTTTTCTTTATAACTTTAAAGTGTTTTCCTTCACTTCTATTATTTAGTTTACTTCTTAAAAAAAAAAAATTTAAAATAGTTGCATCTTCCCTGAAATCTTTTTGAGAAGGAAACTAAAAAGTTCTTTTCTCTTGCCCCAGGCGATATGAGTCTCATCCAATCTGTGCTGATCTGCAGGATAAAATTCTACAATGTTATCGGCAACACGCTCAGGAGACCCTCAGCTGCTCTGCCCTGGCTAGCCAGTACCTGCATTGTGTCAATCATGCCAAACAGGTGAGTTGGAAATATTGCCACTGAAATAATGATGACATGAGGATGAGAGGAAGGCTATCGGATTGTCCGATTAGTCCTTCTTACGTGCTAAAGCAGTACAGTTCCCAGTATGTATGTTCTCACAAGCTCTGTGGAGTCCACTTCCAATTTATTTAAATGCTCGTGTTTCCATCTCTTCCCTTGGGAAGCTATTGTTTAGTGTAGTAGCTATCGCTGTTGGCATATGTTTCCTGGTATTGGCAGTTTTAGTGGTAAAACAAGAGGATTAAACTACACGGTACTATTTGTTATAAATATGACAAATTAATGGATGTCTCAAACTGGATTGCTCAGCAGTTGGAAGTCTTGATTTCTTCTATGTTAGGTACTCTGAGAGTCTAATACTGCGCTTTACCTGGTCTTGCCCTCCTCTCGTCCAGTTTTCTAGGATATGGGTTATTACTGTAGATTAAAACCTTTACGCTCTATTAGTGCAGCATAAGGGAAAATAATAGTAATATATACATCTTTCAGTTAAAAGAAGCTAAAATTTCTCAATACTATTCTTTTTCACCAGGTTACATCTTTCAAATATAGAGATGCATAGGTTGACCTCAGTTGTATTCTTAAAGAAGCCAGCTGGAAATGTGCTTATAGACCATTTATGTAGTATATGTAAAAAGTACTTAAATAAGTCTGTTGATCTTTATTTCTGCTAAAATCTATGAGTTAAAATTTGAAAATGTGAAAACACATGCTCTAATGTGTTAGCAGAGGCCCGGTGGGCACGTTTAGTATTTGATAATGATAATCATTTTCACTCGAGTTAATTCTGCCCGTACAGAAAAGTAGTGAGAGTTTGACTATCATCATTCTCGGTGACCTTTTTGCTGTTAGACCGCTGAAGTCTTGCTCTGCTATTACTGAAGATCTTTCTGGACTTAACGCTGCTCGTGGTCTAGTGCTGGGTAAAACATGGTAGGAGACAGTGGTTGCGTGGCAGTGCTAAAGCTGTTCCTCGGTCCACAGTGCTTAATACATTTGTGCGGTGCTGTTTTTGTTAATTCTTTGTTTATATAGTTAGTATGGTCCTTTTTGCACAGGCAGCCTGGCAAATGGAAGACAAATTCAGCTAACAGCTGTAGGGTTCTTGTTCTCTGAACGCTGCAGGAGAGGACAATTTGTCTGGCCATCTGGCCAGCTCTGAAATCACTTTCCGATATTAAACATTGTTATCATCAGTGAAAACTTTAAAGAAGATCCATGTGTTGAAAAATAAAAGTCAGTGAGATCACCCTGTCCCTTTCAAAATCACCTCCTTCGACATATCCTTTGTCGATATCTCCTCCTGCCCTCTTGTTAATGCACCAAGCTCCTGGGCTCCTTCGTTTCCTTAAAAACTCTACAGCCTACCAGATCTCCCTGCTTGTGAAAATTTTTCTGGACATCCTAGCTTGAGGCTTTCTTTCATAAAGCTACTGACGCTTTATTAATTTTGGAAAGATGGTTGAGCCGTGCTCAGACACCCAAGCGTGAGAACTGCAACCAGCTTTGTCCAGGTGCCTTCCTTGGGCACAGGAGCTGCTATGGCTCCAGTGAGAAAATTTTGCTCATCCCCTTCTTCCCTAAGCTGTACAGTTCCTCATGACTTTTTGGAACTGGATTTTTTTTTTCTTGAAATTGAATTGCAATTTTTTTCATTAATTCGTACTACGACAAACAATAATTGGTGTCTATATTTATTTTTTCTAAGTTTTTCCTTTAGTGTGATTTTTTTAATTCCAAAATCTGGTCTGAAGTTACTGGACCATGGGTGGATTTGAGATATTTTAGAAAAAAGGCCGGTGAATAATATTAGGTTGTTATGTAGTGGTATGAATTTTCATTGTGGCATGCATCATCTGGAACACTAATTTACTGTATTTATAATTTTGTATTATTTTTTAAAGTAACAAAAAATTTTGGATTAATTACTCATACATGTGTAGGCTATAACTGAAGTTTGTATCTGGTAGGAATTTCTTCAGAAGACTATGATAAGGATGAATTAATTCATGTTTAGAAGGCGGAGGAAGAGGAAATTGCATAGCTATGAGCATTAGGTTTTTGAACCCTTTTAAACACCTTTTTTGTTGAAGATCTTCAACCAAGCCTGTCAAGTAGTTAAAAGTGTTTCCTAAATGTTTCTTATTCTCTTTCACATACGCCTCAAGATGAGAATTCAGAGAGGTTTCTCTCTTATGATAACAGAGAAAGAGGAGCCTTTTATGATGGAAATATTTGCAAGTAGGAACAATTGTTTTTCATAATGAACATCAGCCCTCTATAGCTCATCCTCCATGTGTTGCAGCTGTAATTGTAATTACTTTTACTTGCTGATTGCCCAGAAGTCCAGACACACAGTTACTTTGAAATAAATTGCTAAACGCTGTTATAAAATACTTCAAAATTACCTGCTGTGTGGGAAGACAGAGGACTGGGATAAACAGCAGATTCAGAAATGAAAAAGTTAACTGACACTGGCTACAAGAAACAAAGAAAGAAGAAAATTTGCTAGAGGGAATAGACCAAGATATTGAAAACCAAACAAGTTAACTAATCGGATTTCCTGGCGGTGAGTCGGGGCACTTGTGCTCAGGCTGAGCACACTCTGTGCTTTTCATAAATTGAATTTATTGACTCCTCTTTCTTTCCTATCTTGCTTATAATTATCTCACTCTCTCTTCTGTACGCTCCTTATTTCTCATCCTGTCTGTAATCTCATGTCTCTATCTGTCCTTTTCTCCCCTTGTTAGAAAAGCCCAGAGAGTTGTTAATTCAGAGCAGTTTGACACATTGTTCTATCTTTACTTTAAATCTTTCCCAAAGTCATGAGAAGCTGGCGAGATAAATTAAACTCTATTATTAACGTTTGCATTTTATTATAATAGTAATGGAGAGAAAAACTTACTTAATGGAGCCATTAAGGGGAAGATACTAGGATTGTCTGTGGCATGTATTTGTGCTCCCACTGCTGATGTTAGCTCCAGCCAGACCAGTCACTGCACTACTACAGACCATCCAGTGGCATTTTAACCACTTATCCTAGTCTGCCGTCCACTGATACGGACAAGGTAGCTGTTAAAATACAATTTTTTTTTTTTTTTCTCTATTCCCCACCTCCCTGGGCTACAGGGAGTCCAGTTTCAGAGGGATGCAAGTCTCTGCAGGCAGGTGAGATTTGAAAGTACTTCAAAGAATGATAGCAACAGCTGCTGGTGTCTGACAGCCTGGCGACAAAATGTGATCCTTCAACCTCCTCAGCCTTGTTGTAACCGTTGTTTTAATTTGTTAGGATAGAGTGTGGTCCTTAATCATGCCTCCTAGTCAGAATAAAACTATTATTTTAGCCTCATCCTCAAGTATTTTTACTCGATACCATCTTCCAATCTAATAGAAAAATACTTAAAATTAGTGTAACTGGAAACACTGAACTGAAACGCAATAAAAAGGCGTTGTCTTTTATGGCCACTGTTTAACACTACCTTAATTGAAGGAAGTTTATTATGGAAGAATCAGACCGAGTTCCCTTCACACCTACATTGATGTTATCAAAAAACACAAGGAAAATATTTTATATACGTTAATTTCTTAGGTGATGTTAAGTGGCAAGAGTGAGTAAAGAACACTAAAAACTCCAAAATGTGGACAAAACCAAAGCAAACCCTGGAACACTCTCATTTTTCTGAAGATGAAATTTTGTGGGCAGAAATATGCATATGATGAACAAATACTGCTATTTCTTTCCTTAGGACACTAAATAAAAGAAAAGTAACACAATTTTTCCCAGACCTTTTGGGAATTTCCTACGTTAACTTATGCTGTGTTGAATTTATGTAAAGTTAATATTCAGCCCAGCGATGGCTTCGGGCAAGTTTCTGTAATACCCCTGCGAAAAGAGTCTTGCAGGTAAAGTAGCCTTCATCAGTTTTACAGAAATCTCTGTGGGGATGCTGTCAAACTGAGATTGGAGATTTTGTTAACTAATAAAACTTTCCCATATTTTTGTTTGTAATAGCACCCAGGGAGCATAAAACTGACTCCTTTTATTTTGTACTTCTCTACCATGGGTTCTGGAGAATATTTGTGATCACAAGGACTTTTACCATCTTTTCATGTGCACACTGTCCTGCTCTTTGGTACCTCTCTTAATCCTTGCAGAAACCCTGCTTGATCTAGTTGAATGATTCACCGGGTTATTTTTAGAAATACCAGGAGAATTTGGTTAAAGACATAGATGACAACAGGTTTTTCATTCCCTTTATTTTTAATTTTCCCGAGCCCTAACTTCTGTGACTCTGACAAAGCAGTCCAGACTCACAAGGCAATGTACCCTGTCTGGCCAGATACCGCTGCTCAAATGCTTGTATCAGCTGTTTGTAGGTCTCCTGTAAGATTTCAAAGTTTACATTTGGGCTTGCTCCTGATATAAGCCCAAAAAATTATCAAATCCCTTCCTACCATTTCTTACAAGGAGACTTATAATTACTGTCTTCCGCTTTTTATGGATTTTGTAGGCAAGAACAATAGATTGCGTTGGTCAACGTTGTAGTCCTCTAGTGAACGTAGATGGCCTCCAGCATGCTTTTACTGCCTAGCCTGTCAGCGTCCTGTTACACTTTCTGTTCTCCTTACTGATCTAGACAAGTAGTATCCGTACATGTGCTCGCTTCTGCAGACTCTTTATTTCTAGATCGCGGCAGTAGGAAGTTCTTAGTTGAGCCCTACATAGTGTCCTTGCAAGTCTCCGTTTTCATGATAGAGGCCAGGACCTCTCTGAAGAGTCAAGACCTTGATGGCAGAGTTCTCTGGCGTGGCAGGAGAAATAACGCTTGGACTGCTTGACAGATCTATACTTTTAGCTCTGGGTGGCCTGACTGTTCACAGGAGGTGATTAATGAAGCGCAAGGTCGGAGCAACATGTACAGAGTATCGAGATTTTGATTATGACTCAGAACACAGGAAGGATGTAGGTAGGGGAGATACTTAGCGTTGTATGACTTCAGGATGTAATTTCTGGAGTATGTCATTGCTAGGAATGGGATTTATCTTATTGTAAGGTCAGACGGTTTAATTTCCTTAATAGCCATAGCACTAGAGCCATGATAGCATTGGAATGGATGAAAAGGAATCATTACTGCAACTCTTCGGGCCTCCAAACAGCTGGCTTGTTAAGTCCTCAAATAGCTTTATTCTGCTTCTGTGAGTTGTCTCTATGATGATGTGTATGTTGACAAGGTTTCTTTTTCTATGTTTTTATTTTTAAAATTGCAAATCTGAGGAAGGAATTGTAGCCAAACAGAGTCTCTGGAATCACTTTGAGTTACTGAAATATGTGTTTCTCCCTCTCTCTTCCCCTGCCCCCTGACCAATTTCTTAGCAGAGCATGCTTGGGAGAGGAGGATAAAGGCATTGTCCAAATCAAGCACAAGACCATCAACTCTAATTTCAGCAGAAGAGCATTTTTTTCCCCAAGAGTGATATGACAGCCCATTTACAGGGCAGACCAATAAAGAGAAGAACTGGAAGAGCCATTTCAAGAGCAGCAGCCATCACCGCTCAATCAGTGTGACCATTTGAAAAGCCAAGACCTGTATCTTATTACATCAGAAATCATACCTCCGAAGGTACTGTTCAGTCTTAGTAAAATCCACTTATTGGTGATTGAAGGAAGGAAAAGAAAAGCACCTTTCACTGACCTTAGAAAGGGGAAATATCCTTCAAATGCTGCTATTTCATTGTAGAATCTCCTCGAAGACTTCTTGCTGTCAAAGGCATGAGTAAGTAACACTTGGTGTGCCGGGACGTAGCGGTACTTTGTGAGCAAGTCAGCCGCTGCTCCTCACCATACAACCTGTATTCATTGCTCATGTTAAAATTTTCCTTACAATGTATAATGACTTAAATTGTGCTTTAACTTACTTCACAAATTATGTAACTTAATGAAGTCTCCCTCCGGGCCTTCTGCTGGAATGATGTTAGTGATCCAACACTTAAGATGTAACATGGCCTTTATTTATGTGAAATGATTCTGTTGTGCTCCTCACTCCTATCAAGTACTGACGAATATGCCTCGCTCTGTACCAACAATAAATATATTTTATGCACAAGATTGATGTTTCAGTCTGTCTCTCTTTCCACTTCTCGGAGGCGGATGGTGTTCCCTCTGCTGTGTCAATCATGTTTTTCCAACAGATGTTATTGCTGAAGCTTTAAAGCGTAGACTTTTATGCATAACCAACCTTGGTTTCAGGAATGGTACTTACATATAACTGTTTTCCATCACAGAAGCCTAAAAGGATCCCACGTGATAGCGCGCTGTGATTCATGCAGCACCAGTTTCCTTTCTTGGAAAGTACTTGTGAATGACAGGGCATACAGTGCCCAAAACTGCAAACCAGCTTTATGCAAGTACCCAGTTTTATTTAATTGTTTTTGTTCAGATAACTACTGCCGGGTTCGTCTTCCCAAGCAATCTTAGAAAAGACTTTTTACACAATGGTAATAGTGACAGAGTCAAATGAGCAATGTGTCTAGAGCCTTCTGCTATTTATTTACCTGTTCTGTTTCTCTAATTGGCTGCGTTTGAACTGCATCCTACTGTACAACTGCGAGTGCACCTGTGGATCTGATTTATATTCAGAATATTGCCAGTGACTCTCCTATTGTAATTATCAAGATGCTTTGTGAGTACTGTTTAATTAAGGATTTTTTTTTTCTAATGCTACAAAAAGAAGCGGGGCTTTTTTACATGTGAAGCAACTGTAATACCAGTAGGAGAGGAAGATCCTGGAGTTCAGTATCAGGTGCCAGGTAAACTGCTTGAGAGAAATAATAGGGACATCAGCGACATGTTTACACGGTGACTTACTGTAGTGTTTACAAATCAGCTAACTCACAAATTCTCCGTTATAGTGTTCTCTTTTGTAACAGAGAGCCAAGAAGTTGGCAGATCCATCCTTGCCAGACTTAGAATTGGCAGCAACATACAGCATAGAGGAAAAGCAGACGTTTTTAAGGCCAGATGATTCTGTAAAACCAGGAGAAGAGCTATGTTGAGAAGGAAGGTCTCTGTTATTGCCAAATGTTTATTGGTTTCCCGTCCTGACAGCCTTGAGCAATGGGAGTCAGTCTTGCTTGCTTTGTTCCAACTGTGCTTCAGGCTTCATTTGAGATGTTGTGTTCTTTAAACATCTTCTGTATCATACGTAGTGGCATCTCTAGCATGTGTTGCTCGAGCTTGGGGGATGCTGATTGTGGCAAAGAAGGTGCAGGCTTTAAAGCTGTTCATTTTGTGGACAACTTTTGCCTTTAAAGTAGAGCAGCAGTTCTGAATGTTTCTGGAGTGAGCTTCAGTTTGCCACCTCTTCTGCCTTTTCCACCCCTCCTCCTGCGTACCTGCATCCGAGCCCTTTGGTCAGTCTTTGACTTCTTCCTTTCTCCCCACTTGCTGGTAAGGACGTCAAGCAGGACACTCTTCTTTTGAAAACAGAGCTGAGAGGTGATGCTGGACATTTCTGCTCAAGGAAGCAGTAGGTCTGGCTGAAATAGAGACATTTGCCATCTTCTGATTTGAAACTGGACTAATGATATTTAAAAAAAATAATAATAAAAAAGCAAGTTTCATAGGATCTGAAGAAGAGCATGCAAGAGGGGGGTGTGTCTGTAGCTTATTGTTTATGGTACTGGGAGGCAAGGAGAAAAACTGCTGGGTCTAGTCGGTTCTGGACAATGTTCTTCCAGCCAAGGCTTACATTGTAGCTGTATTTCAAGATTTAAAATATTTCAAGTTTCCCATTTTTCTCTGTTGGTAGAATGGAAAACATGTGGGGAGGTCTCCCTCTTCCTCAGAAATAACCAGATCTCTCTAAGATTGCTCGCTGCCAAACTGAGAATTTGAACTCAGCCTAACGGATCCTGATCTCGGAAGGGATGATAGGGGTGGTATTCTCTAGGGATGACAGATGAAGGCATGACACTCTCTGCCCATGGGAGAGAATAATTTCAGATGTTCTTGTTGGTCATTCACAAGCTCTGATCAGCTGTAACCAAAGGGCAATTTTACCTAGGGTTTTAAATGGAGAAGCAGTGTTGTAACAGCTAAATCAAAGCTTTTCATTGTTCTTTGCTCAGTGTCTGTGGAACAAATCACAAGTCTTTCAATGGTGTCAAAATAATCACTGCTATCCTACTCTCATGCAATTTAGCAGCGTTAGACTCTTTCAGATACCAGACTTCCTTTCCTCAGGAGTCGTGTGTGTCTGAGACAGATGACATAACCTTGCAGAGCTGTTGGTTTGGGTTTTTTTCACCTATTAGGATATCCCTGCATTACAGTTTTAAGCTGATACTTGGAATTAGCTTCAGTATGGAAATGGCTACGGGTTGGGATAAATTTTCCAGCTCAGATGGCCACTGCTTTATTCTCTTTTAGATCCTGTGCCCTTTTTGAGAGAATCTAAAAAGGCGAATGGAGTTTCAGGAGGACTCCAGCTGATGGAGTTACATGTCATCTCTCAAGCTGAAGAAGCGATAGGAGGTGAAGCCTTTCCCTTTTCTATCCTTTTTGCTTTCTTTTCTGAAGTAACAGAAATTCTAGATGATATTCTTCTCTACAAGCTATTGCAAGATCTTCCCCTGAGCTGCAAATGCTGATCAGGTTTAGGCAAGGCAAACCAATTATTTCGAGTGTTTTCTTTATATGCATCTTTCTACTCGATGAGCACCTAGAGATCCCTAACCAAAACCAGCCGTTCATCACAGTGGATACTGCTGGGACAGAGCGAGGCAGCCTTGCTTCCCAAATAGCAGGGATGGAGAAAGCGGAGGGATGCTAAGTCATTTGCCCAGTGTACCAAATCTCATTTGCAGGACCCAGGAATCTTCAAGTGTTTGTCCTGTGCAGGTTGATAACACATTGCAGCTCACCTGCCCATAGTAAATCCTATTTGATCAAGAGGTGGGTGTTGCCACTTAAAATCAGAAAAGGATTTAGATTTGGGTGTCCTCTCGCTTGTGGTCAAACGGCTGCAGAAGTGAATTTTGTAAGCTGGTCAGTTCATAATTTGTGAAGGTTTGTGTTGAGCTGATGCTGTGTTTTGGAAGTGTTTTGGAAGTTGCCTGAAGACGCAAGAGAGGAGACTGTGGAAGGAGAGAGCAAGAGAGGGCATGCACAAGGTTGACTTCCATCCTACAGCCATGAGAGTCCTTTCTGTGTTCAGGTTCAAACATCTCTTCATACGAAATCCTCTGCAGGTCATGATCAGCATTAATGAAACCATTTGTGTTCATTCTTCAAGATTCTTCCGTAAAGATCTGGGAGCTGTTTTCAGGGCTAAGCGCTCACTGTCGCACTGAAGTTCAGGAGCGACCTGGCTCTCGAGAGCCCAAGGCAAGATTCAAGTAGAGATCTGGAAAAAGAAAAGGGAGTAAGCTGGGGGAGGTGAGGTAAGTTGACAGTGATGTTCACGTTGGGTTTTGCCAGGTGAACACCCTGCTGTTTTCGCTCTGTGTTGGAGACGAATGTCGGTCACCTCAAGTCACCTTCCTGTTTGCTCTCAGCTGCTGTTCTCGTCGGAGGGAGCAGTATCAAATGGGACCTGGAGGCAAGTGCAGCTCTTGTTTGATCATCTTGGTGGTGGTGATCCCACGGCACTGTCCTGAGGATATTTCCACCAGAGAAACCTATGTGCAGCAAAGGTACTGTGCCCCTCCATAGTCTGCCTGGCAGCAAAATGGTCATTGCAATGCAAACTTGCCTTCACCAACCAAAGAACTAGATCAGCATCTATCCCTCCCCGAGGAAGGGGGAGGTATCTTGAACATGGTGTGAGTAGGACCATGGTGTGAAGAGGACCTGGGTCTTCAAGTCATTGCGAAAGAGCTAGACAGGTTCCCAGAAAGCATGGGGTGCTGAGCCAGGGCTCCTCTGCAGGAACGTCAGCTCCAAGTGAACAAAGACGCTCGGTAATTAGAGAGGTAATTAGTTTGGTAATTGCTAAGGTAATTAGTTTGATTCTCTCTCAAGCCAGTAGCTGCTGGGAAGAGAACACTCAGCCATTGTGCTGGAGGGAGCACCTTGAATTGCAGTGCTGCAGCAAGCCCCTCGCCAAGTTAACCCTTCGCCCTCCAGTACGGGAAGCAGCATCTGACGTTGCTAAGAATGGGATGGTTTGGAGGAGAAATAACCCTAAAAGGTCTGCTTCTCAGAGGTCTTATGCTCAAAAACTTTTGAGCCACCTTCCAATGACATCCAAAAGTGCTTGTGCCATAGTCAGAGGAGGACCTGAGGTGATCTGGTATTTATGACAGATTTTACATACCATTAAGACTGTTGGGGACACCTTTTGGGTAGCCATTTCGAGGCGTCCCCATGGCACTCCTGCTCTTGAGAGATGAGGGTTGTTCCACCACTCTGTATTTGATCCTGCACATCCCTTCACCCGTGGGCTGCCTTGCTGGTTTAACAGAGGCGTTTCTGCCAGCTTGGGGGGCAAGTTGGCAACCGGAGGTGAGTTCTTTCTGTCATATGAAACGACAGTTATTTTCTGACCACCCTGTGCAGGAAAACCGTCCCTCCTTCCTTTGCAAGTCCCATGGGTGGATGGGAGCAGAACAGCTATCCCCGTTATCCCAAAGTGAGGGCTGACTGCACAGATCAAACTGCAAGTGCTCATTTGGGAGGTGGCATTGGAGCCGCAAGAAGCGGATTGAATTCCCAAGTAAACTGCAAGCTAAGTAGATTCTTCTTCATCTGATGCTTATATAGAAATAGCAGGGCTGGAAGGGACTTGGCAAGTGTTGGAGTCCACCTCACTATTCCGTAAAATCTGATATCAAGAAATTCTCACGTTCGAAAACCCAGGTCATCTTCTCCTTGCAAAGTTGTTCACAGCTTTATTTGATTGTAGTGTAGGGGTTTAGTACTGCAAAGGGTTTAGTGGGTGGAATATAGCGGGGGCAAGGAGATGGGGTACCGAAGACCCATTAATGGACAGGAACCATTTTTGCTGGACTGCCCATGAGAATTTACTGGATCTCTCTCGTTTCTTATGTCAGATAGTGAGGATTTTTTTTCCCCTCTCAGTTTTAATATTATTAACACTTGGGCTGTTTTGAAAAGGTCAAAGTCAGCTTGAATGTCATCTAATCTGACCCTTCTTAAAAAGCAAACAAATAAGAAATCTATATTCCACCGTGGCTGCCTTGAAATAGCAGAGCCTGATGTTTTATAAAGGAGGTATTTGCAGAGGTGAGTGAGGTCTGACTGATAGCAAGCGAGTGCTTACAGGCAGGGAAAGGTCTCATGATCTCTTTGTTTTTGCTTACATTTCCCGCTCCTGGAATCAGGTGGATAAATGTAAATCTCTGCTTTTGCCTGAAAAAAATTAGCTTTGGAGAGAGAAGCCTGTGAACAGGATCCAGATACAGCTCCAGGAGCACCGAAAAGGCAAAAGGAACAGCGCACATATGTGTTTGTGGGTTTACACCTTAGAAGCTGATCCCGTTGCTGTTATTAGGATTGTGAAGTGCTGGCGAAATGCTGAGCATGGGACATGAGCTGAGACCAGAGCAGATAGATGGTAACGTGCTGACTTAGTAGGCAAAATCCTTCTTGCTTTAGCACCAAATAGAAAGGAAATCTCCCGGTTCTTGTACTTTGGTCCCAATTTGACATCAGAGGAGCAACAAGGGAGTACGGCAGCAAATGTGTGTCTGTTATTTGTTCTTGCAGATTTGGGAGAAAGATGCAGAAGAGAGGAGGCGGGGGCGAGGCAGGGCGTCAACAGCAAGAGAATATTAAATAGCCTCCAGTAAAACAAGAGACGGTTGTGAATCCACTTGAAGCTCTCAAGAATGGGTAATATGCGGCTGCTGCTGATGTTACGGTAAGCGGTGTACATTCTGGGATCTGCCTATCGACCCGAGCGTGCTGCCTTTGTGGCACAGAGTCTAGCAAAATAATTCATTCAATGCACTGTCTGTTTGCCTTGAATGGAGAGTGCACCCATTAGGGAGCCTGTAAAACAGCGTCATTATGAATCACTATCAAGTCTCGCCTTGTTGTGGGTTAGTGTTTTGTTTTTTTTCTTTAAATGGAAGATTTTTTTTAATGTGACGTCGTGGCACTTTTGGGGGTTTAGAACGAAGCTGATTGCTGCTGCTGCTGCAGCTTGGTCTGTATAATAAACCCGTGTGTATCAAACCTTGGTGACTTGGGGTTCCCCGGAGAGTCAGTGCTTTGTGCTGTGTTGCCCCTCCTGCTACCTGGGGTCAGCCTTTTGGAACTCGTGGTCTTTCATGTCCTCTTCCTTATGCCATCCAGCAAGGTTTGAGGTTCCTACAGGTGCGAGGGGACCCCGTGCACAAGCTGAGATGTTGGGTCTCAAGGCAAGGGGTCCAGAAGGTGGTCTCGCTCTCCTTACTTCCCCAGGAGGCCATGAGTTGAACCAACCAGGGTGTTATTTCTGGTCCCTGCAAGGGATGCAGCGTGCTCCACGGGGGTCACTGAGGCGTCAGGAGTTGTGGTTTCTATTTTGAGTATTACCGGGTGTATCATTCAGCTTTTTCATGTCCCTATTTCCCCAGCCTGGTGGAAATAAGTATGCTAGGCTGGAAAATGCTCTGTAGGCGTTGGAGGACAGAAAGTGTGGGCATGCAGTTTTTGATCTACCCACCAAAAATGGGCTCTGTCTATGTGTGTGTCACTCTCCTTTTTTTGAGTTTTGCTTTGGACAAATTGAACTAAGGAATTGTGTTTGATCTGTCCTGGAGGCAGAAGGTGTGTGGTCACTGTCTCCTCCCTGGGACACCCATGGTTCATTGGAAAGCCAAAGTGGCTCAGCAACTCTGCCCCTGAGCTCGGCAGGTGTGAAAGAGCAGCACCCAAATAATCACTTTCCCCAGCTTGATTTAAAAATACCAAAATGTAAAAATAGCTGTTGTCATTGCTGTTCCCAATGCTCTGTGAAATCATGTGCTACTCGCTTTGTTTCCTTGGATCTCAGCCTGTCATAGTGCAATGCACCTACTCAAGACTACGAAGTGCTGAGGGCAGGCAAGGGGGTCCCCTAACGAAATCCAAAAGTTGCCTGTGGGAAGTTCATATCTGTCACGTAGAGACAACCTTTCATTAAATGTGTTTACTGTGGTTGAGCTGGGGGTTTTTTGCCTTTTTTGGGGGTTTTTTTTGACAGCGATGTACAGTGTGGCAAGCTTTGACGTCCAACGAGTTAAAAACAGGCAGCAGAAATGCCAAACTGATACTTTGCTCATGGAGGTATCTTCAGCCCCTCCATGCTCTTCTCCTGAATTTCACCCCTTGACTCTGGCTCTGGTTCTTAAGCAATCCCTTTCCCCAGACAGAATTTGCTCACCACTTGATTTACGGGATTACAGAGACATTCATTTTGCCAGGGTCCATCTCAGCTGTCTCTGGGGAGGCTCATTTCCTCCCTGCCGCAGGAGAGGAGGAGGAAGGAGAGGGCTCTGGGCTCCGAGGCAGGCTCTAAGTGGGCTCCTTCATTTTTAAATCAGGTTTCTGCTCAGAGGTTAATCATTTCAGCTCTGATCCTCCTTAAAAGTGGTGATTAATCCCCTGCACATATAGTAAGCACATGTACAAAAAAATACCAACATGGCACTGAGCATTTTTTCCCCCAGTAATGAGACCTATTCATAACCCAGCATCCTTTAAAGATTCCAGTTACCATGCAGAAGACATCATTGTTCATAACAACAATTCAAAGGTGTTTTTTTCTCCAGTTTTCGGTGGGGAAAAAGTCTTCAGAGAAAAGTAATTGTTGGCTTAAAACTTCAGCCCGCATTCAGCAGCAATCCATCACTTCCATGTGTGTTTTGAAGCTCGAGTTACTCAATATTCAGGCTGGGAATACTCAGTAGGAAAGAACAGACTAGGGGCAGCATGAAATATTGCCAGTGAAATTCTCTCTAACCTGCTTTCATTTCATGCCCTTCTCTTTGCTGAGGGACTCAGTAGAGGGAAAAGGAGCAGAATCAAAATTCTTTTTTATGTTCCCGTCCTAGGAAAAGCAGTAGCACTGTGGTGACGTGGGGACCCTTAGTCCGGCTCCCTGATGCCCCCCCTGGGGTGCTAAAATAACCCCCATCCTTGCAGAGTGTTTGTGATTCTGCAAGAAGGACCAAAACGGCCTCAGTGTTACCACAGGAAGCATCAGAGGAGCAGTTTTTCAGGGGAAAGTGTTCTTCGTTCCCAACCTTCTGGGAAAATATCATTTTTGTGCTCTGCCTTTAGGGCCACTGCTAAGGGACACCTCTGATGCACTCAGGAGATGGCGGCTCCTTAGCCAAGTACACAAGCCAAGTACACGGCCAGGTTGGATGGGGCTTTGGGCAACCTGGTCTGGTGGAAGGTGTCCCTGCCCGTGGCAGGGGGTTGGAGCTGGATGGGCTTTCAGGTCCCTTCCCACCAAACCATTCTGTGATTCTAGGATAATTACAAACTCTGCTGGTCTCAGCTGCCCTATCCAAGGGCTCTCCCAGCCCTGTGTCCTGGTTGCCCAGGACCCTTTAGTTTGTACAAAGGTTTCTGACACTCTTGAAGGCATTTGCAAAAGCTGGGTTTGCAACTGCAGCAAATGCGCTGCAGAGAACGGTGCCTGCATGGGAAGAGGGATGTGGACAGGAGGAGGTCACATCCTAGAACTGTGTCCGTACACTTGACTTTTTTTCTTTTTTTGGCTCCATAACTTGAAAAAACACTATAAACCATGATGCTTTCTCCATGCCGTTGCTGTGTGAAAGCGTGAGTGTGCAGGACCAGGGACGAGGGCTCTGCAGCACCATGCAGGTAGGAGCTGGCCTGGTACAGGCAGCCCCTGTGGGTCTCCCTTCACTGAAGGGAAGGGGAGGTTGTTCTACCCAAAAAACCTTTCCCTTTGTTTCTCTGCTGGTTGGACTGGAGGAGACGTGCAATCTTTCTGGTCTGATCCCTTATCCAAGACAGGGGCTCGTCTTGGCAATGTTGGGTATCTAAAAGGCCCGTATCTATCAGCTTCTAACCCAAGGGAATTAATCTCTCTCTTTCTTTCTCTTGTTGATGAAAGAGGGTTTTTTACCCCAAGGATGCTTCAGCCCACCTAATGCATTTATATGAACTGCTTCTGAATGTGCTCCCTTTCCCATTGATCTTGGAGGGAGCCTGGATGATCTTCTGTCATGCAAAGACAGGGGCTCGTCTTGGCAATGTTGGGTATCTAAAAGACCCGTATCTATCAGCTTCTAGCCCAAGGGAATTAATCTCTCTCTTTCTCTTGTTGATGAAAGAGGGTGTTTTATCCCAAGGGTGCTTCAGCCCACCTATTGCATTTATATGAACTGCTTCTGAATGTGCTCCCTTTCCCATTGATCTTGGAGGGAGCCTGGATGATCTTCTCTCATGCAGGGAGCTGTGGTTAAGTGAATCCCACCCAATGGCAAAAGCTACTTCAGAAGAAGCAGTAACACAGTCCAAGAAGGGCCAGAAGGGACCTCAGCAACTTTCAAAGTAAGTTGTCCTGTGCTGGACCATTCCTGAAAGAACGGGGTCGTCGTCCTGTCTGCGGACGGTGGAGGCCAAGCAATAGACCCATTTTCAAGACCGTTCTCTCTATCCCAGGTGATTGTATAACTTTTTCTTTTTTTATATTTTTTTTTTTTCAACCATTCCTGATCAACCTCTTCTCTCTTGGCTGGTCCTGCTGTGGGTTATCAAAGTGCAGATCATTTTCCATCCTGGAGGTAAGCCTCCCAGACCCTAAAGCCCACAGGTAGCACAGTCACCCGCTTCTTACAGGAGCAGAGATCCTGACACAGCCAGGCCCAGATCTTCAGAAATGCTTTGGGTGCCTCTGTGCCACTGAAATCAATGGGCATTTGATACCTCATTGCCTTTGTGGATGGAGATCAGACCAATTCCTGATGCGATTAATGGGCATCTTGCTATTTGTGCTTCCACAACAGCAGCACAAGAAGCAAGAGCAGAAGCCAGGCATCCCCATCTGTAGCCCCTTGCATGGACAGCATGATATTCTTCCTCCTGATAATGAAATTAAAACAAAGCTTTTTATTGTTCTGACGTAAAAGTATGTATTTGGTAACAGGTCTGCAGCTCTTGTGTGACTCGGTGGGGCTGGTCTTTGCCTATGTGCATGTTTGAGTTTTACTGTAATAGTCAGAGCACAGTGAGATGGTGGAGGAGAAGGGGTTTGGCAGACGGCAAAGACCTTGCAGATAGCATTTTGCTGCTGGAAGACTTCGCTGGGGTTTGGTGCAGGGCTGGTGGCCATGGGCTGGAAAATAAAGTGCCTGCGCTCCCCGTACCAAGTCAGGGATTACCCCCATGACCGCTTCTGTGGGCATCTCGGTCCAGGGGCAGTTAAGGTCTGGATGTGATGTCTGGCTAATCCTGTACTATGTTTAGACCTGTTTCAAATCTGTCTGTCACTGATGGCTGTCTTCAGTGGTTTCTTCCACCTGACCTTTGCAGGGAGCTTCTGGAGGTACGGGGAAAGTGAGGATCATCGTGGGGGTTACTGCAGGACAGAGCAAAGGTGGGAAACTGGGGCTGGAGTCCTTGTGCTTTCTCTGTCCCCATGTCGTCTTTCTGATGGGAGTGTTGTTTTATCAAGGCCATAGAAAATGCCTGTTTAGGAACCAAAAATCCCATCAGACCCCGTCTGGGTCGTGCCACACACTCCCAACAGAGACCATGGTCCCCAGCCTAGGAAGTCAGAGCAGAGAGATTTCCAGCCCAAACCCTGAGCACACTCACCCCTGTTAAATAGACCTAGTCTGTAGTTTCAGATGATCATCGGCATCCTCAGCAAGCATAAATAAAAACATGACTGACAGCGGCTTTGTCCCCATGTCTAGGAAACCTCCCATTAAAATAGACTCGGAAAGAAGCCAACTGAAAGTAAAATGCTAAAGAAGGAAACACAAAGGATTGCTGGTACTTAATATAAATTTACGTCATAAAGACCATTTCAGGCTCTAGCGTCTCAGAGACGTGCCTTCATTTGGGACCGACTTCAGTTTCATGTTAATTTGCTGTAGTTACAGCTACCTAAGTGGATGTGCGATGCCAAGCCTTTCATTTCTTGATGGTAATTTTTAAAAGCTATTATTGATCCATTTGCTTTGAAAGCTTGCTGCAGCTTGAGGAAGCTGGGGAGATGTCTGCTCCACAGCACAGACAGGATACAAGTGGTTTTTAAAACAATTTTGACCTTTCCTAGCCGCAGTAAGCGTGAGGGTAAATCTCGTGCCGATTTGGGTCTGAAGCTTCACGTTATCTGAAAGTTGAGGGCGGCTGGTTTGTTCCTGGCGTTACAGCTGCTGTTCAGCGAGGGAACGCACGTGTACAGGCACACGTGTGTGTACCTGTCTCTCCTTAAACTCTACCCCTTTCTTGTTTGCCGTTTTCCATCCCATGGGGGAAAAACAAACCAGGTCCTCACTAAAGGAAAAGGCATATCTCTTTATTTTTATGCAGAAAAAGTCTGAAATCCGTTTCTGTGCATCCTTCAAGACATGATTTAGTGGGTTTAGCAGGCATGGTGGCATCAGGTATACGGTTGGACTTGATGATCTTTGAGGTCTCTTCCAACCATAATGATTCTATGATTTTATGATTCCCTCTTTTTTTCTGAGCTCAGGGTCTGGAGAGATGCGGAGATAAAGGACTCACTGGCCAGAAGAGGAATATTCACACTCCTTCAAAGTGTGTTTGATGCGATGGAGGGGGAGTTGGAGGAAGAAGCAGCATTGACTCAGGGGCTCCCAGCTATAGGTGATAAGGGGGTGGTACAACCATAAAATAAAGTTATCCTGATGTTTTCTTTTCCTGAATTTGTCTCTGTGTCTCCTCTGTCTCTGAGACGCCTGGTGTGACCACAGCAGCTGACAGATGACAGCACCTTGGGGTTACTGAGCAATCTTCCCTCAAAACAAACAGGTTTAAAATAACTATTGCAAGGATAAACACCAAATAAGAGTGTTTCTCCTGGATAAAGAAGTCCTCTGAGTTTTCTGCCACGTTAGCAACTGCACAAGGGCCAGGTTCAGTGTGTCTCAAAGCAGGGAAGTTTCTGACTGTGGGATGATGGAGCAAAAGCTGGACAATGGCCTCTCTCGTCTTCATCTCACTCACACTTTTTGGTGGCAAAGAGGTGGGAGAAAGGGAGAATTTGCTAGGCTTGGATGCACTTTGCAGTGGCAGCCTTGTATTGCCATCTCCAAAGAAGGTCATCTCACAACGGCCAGGAAGGGATTGGTGAGGACTGTAACCAGCTCTTTAGCTCGCTGGTCCGTCGAGGTGAACGGACCCCCTGTAACTCCCAAGGTCAGGAGAAGATGCTCACTTGAGGGAGCTTCCAAGACTCTGCCGTGTGCAGCGCTACCTGCATTTATTCAGTCACGCTTTGCTAAAACCAAATCCCATCTCTCCACCTCATGCAGCAGGGAGACTTCAAGAATCTTCATGTTCAGTGTGACAAGGGAAGGAAGGGGCGGTGAAAGCCATGCAAGCTAAAGGGTCGTGTTGCCACAAGAGCTGGCCTGGGGCTGCTCGCCAGCAGAAGGGAGCCCCGATCCCTTCTCCTGCTGCCACGCGTGGCAATTGGAGCTGTAGCCACCTCTTTGAGCATCCCAGGGACCGAATCCACAGCTTCCCCATGAGATCCACCTCTGATCCACAGCTGCTGGGACAGGCACAGCCTGGCAGAGACTCCTGGGCACAATGACTTGCCCTGGAGAAAGCTGGAGCCATTCTCCTCCTCTTTTTGTTTCAAATGCAGAAATGGCAAGTTTGACCCACTTAATAAGACTCGGACCGCTATTTTGCCCCCAATGTCCCATTATGCGGCTGATTGATCGATGGAAATGCAAATGGAGCCATCTCGTTGCTCTGCTTTGCTCCTTCCTCTCCAGGCTCTTCTCTCTGCTGAGAGATGCTGACAGTGATGGGACCCCATCACTGTGGCCCCTGGGAATTGCATACGTCTGTGTATGGGTCTGCATATGTCCGTGCTGTCCCGGAGGAGGCTGCTGGCTCCTCTTCTGTTGTCGGCCGAGCAGGGGTTGGCATCACAGACTGCTGCAACCCGAGCTAGATAATTGATCAATAATCTGTGGCATAAAGCTGGCCTGTAAATCTGAGTTATAGGGTGGATCACGGCGCAGAGTGATTGAACGGGTTGTCACTTGGGGCATTATAACAGTTTATGTCTGGTTATATCTTGTAGAATAAAAATAAAACCTGACATAACATCCTGAATTATCCTCTGATAGGGAACAGGATTCTTGGCTGGATGCAGTCCTGTATGCAGTGATGTCCATGTCGTTACTATTGGCCATAATTAGCTCCCTTGTTGGCAGTCTCAGCAAAGAGGCTGAGCATTGAATTTGCTTTCGGATACTCGACTACTTTTTTGCCTTAAGCAACAGGATCAAGACGTGCAGATGAGGATGTTTCCAGTGCAGGCAGAGAATTACCTTTTGGTGCTGTTAATTCGAAACCTCTCACCAGAATTAAATAGCAACAACAAAAGTTTTGCTCAGCTCTTTGTAACGGAAAGGAAAGAACAAAGCAATATTTCTTACACCCCCACAAATTGTTTATTGGGTTAGATTGATGCTTCTGGGAACAACCTGTTTGCATATGAACTAAACTCTAGGTTTGCTAAACATCTTCATTAATTAACTCCATCTGGCTTGCCTGCTTTTAGATATAAAAGATATATTGCTTTGATCATTTGCTGTTTACATATTTCTTGCAGTTTGGTAAAACACAGCAGCAAACACACAATAAACACTATGCAGAACAAAACAAACTAAAAAACTGAAACATGTTGAAAAGACTGCCGAACACTTACAAAATGTGAATCCTAATCAAGTGTGAGCTCAGTTTCCCTTGAGGACTGCTGAGTATCAATCTAAACCCGTGTGCACCGTTTAAGGTGGGTTTTACCACCTCCAAGCATGTCTCCAGCACCTCCAAGAGACAATGGTGGGTCCCCAAGACTCCTTTCCCTGCAGACCCGGTCTTGCAAAGATTTGTATCAGCTGGTTGAGGTGGTGGAGGCGAGGGAGACTGTGAACACGGGATCTGGATGCCAGGTCCATCCTTCTTTCATCACCCTCCTGGAAAACAGAAGGGGATTTGTACTGCTCCCTCTGAACAACCGTTGGGTTTTGGGGTTTTTTTCTGTGCCCAGGCCAGTGTTGGCTCAAGTGTGGGGTGGGCAGAAGAGACCAGCTGTCCTCAGAAGGGCACCGTGGTAGGCAGGTGGATGAGGACAGCTGATACAGATATCCATAAGCAGGATATTTTGTCTGGATATTTTTTAACTGTGCTACTCGCCTTGCCTTCACCCCTGCTCTGGCTGACCTGAGTCAGCAGGTCTCCTGGTTGTGTGTCTCCAAGAGCAGATACCCCATGAGGGGTAACTCTGGAGTCAATGACCAAAGGGAGTTTTCTTCTGCCTTTTTATCAGCTGGCAGCATCCCCGGCTGACATGCTTGTACCTCCTCTCTCCCAGGATGCCCTTGCAGGCTCATCAGAGGCTGCCCAGCCTTCCTGCTTAGTGCCAGGGCTAACGCAGGGATGACCTTGCAGTTCCCCATGGTTGAGGTGTGCACAGCCTGATCCTGTCCTGCTTGCAGAGCTCTGAGGGCCAGGGCCACCCCTTCTCTACTGCCCCTGCCCTATGCCCATCCTAGGGCCTGGTCCTCTCTGGGGGCTCTGTGGCCACCCCATAACATGAGCATCCCTGGCCAGCTGGGATGCTGGGGAAGGGGTTTCCATGGTGACAGGCAGCACATTGAAAATCTCTCAGCATGCTCTTTTCCCCAGTCTGGCCAGCTTGGATGGCAGCAGGAGACAAGAGAGACAGGATATCCCCCCCCAGCCATCCCACACACATGCCCCATCATCACATCTGCCCCATCCAGCCCACTGTGTGGACTACCAGACAGCTGTCCTCCCTGGAGATGTCCCATGGTCCCCTGTCACCCCCCGGAAAGCATTGCACCAAAATCCCCTGTGTGCCTGCTCGCTGCTTTGCTTTCCAAGTGCCAGCTTCCTCCCCCCTGGGCCCCTCTCACGCCGACTTATGGACCCAACCCTCTTGGCTCACGGCCTCCTCCACCCCACAGCTGTGGGCGGTATGCGCAGGGGGGCTCTTGCTTTCTGTCCATTCCTCCTCTCCCCATTGCTCCTTCTCACGCCTTTGTGTGTTGTGCCTGCGCAAACACAGCTCGCGGGGGCTTTCTGAGCGCGGCCGTTGACAGAGATGCAACAAGACAACTATGAGAGGCAGGTACGAGGCTGCGTGTTGGGTCACCCCGTCCCTTCGGTCCATCAGGACATTTGGTGGCCAACCACAGACATGGTGTCACACTGAGCTCTTCCCACTGTGCTTTTCCCTTTCTCCAGCCCCTGTGTGTCCACATCCCACGCGAGCCATCACAGCGGCAATGGCCTCTGCTACTCCAGTCCATGAAGGGACCTCCTCTTTCTTCCCAAGCTGCAAAGAGACCGTAAATGGTATGTAAAAACACATCAGGCTCTGAAGTTTGGCACGCAGGGGGACAGGTGAGAGGGGTTTGTTACAGCTTTTCCAAAACTGTCCTGAGGCTGAGCAAGGCTTTGCCCTCAGCCACCCCCTGGTCTGCGGTCGGAGCAGTAGGATGGCACTCAAGGGACCAGGCTCTTGTCAGCTGCTAGAGCTCATGGTGCACAGCCCGGCTGTCTGCTTTCCATACAAAGGCAGTGCTCCTCCTTCAACCCTCTCTGCCCCCTTCTCTGTTTGTTATAAATGCACTTGGATGACTTCCACCCTTGGCGATGCCCTAGCGTGAGGCAAACTCTACAGTGAGGTGGCATTTTCAAAGGAGAGGTTGCAGAAGAGCCCAGGGCTGTTTGGCTGTGTCATTGCCATAAGTAACACAGGACAGAGGTCATTCACCGGCCCTGAGACACCGCACGGCATAGTTATGTTCCCATGCTTAAATTTTCTTGTTCTCCAAAACAGGGTGACCAAACCCAGTTTGTGTTCTGGAAAGGGTCTTTTGGCCTATGTAGACCTCCAAGGTCTGGCCAGTCTCTGGGAGGCTGCTCATCGTGGTCTGACTGTGACAGATAGCCCACCAGGAGCTTAAAAGTATGCGTAATTGTGTGCTGGAGTTTGATCCTGTGCCCTGACCTTGTCTAGTTTGCTATAATAAATGTAGCTTTGTATGTCTGCTCCTGTCAGGGCGGCGGTGGGTCGCGGTGGTGAATGACAATAGGGTTTGGATTGACCTAAGGACACATCTGTTCACAGCTGCTGGGCTCTCCCCAGCGGTGAATCCTCACGTGTGCTCTTATTAAAAAGGCAAACAGGGATGCTGCTGCTTTGGGCGCATGTTTATGCAAGAAGGACATGGAATCAAAGCGCCGTTTCACCTATTTCAATGCTTCCTGCAATTTCAAAGAGTCTGATAAAATAATAAAATAGTCTTTTCTTTACATCCAGAGCTACTGAGCGTTAGCTTGTAATGCTTGGGACGTGGGGGCATCTTCTGCGGAGGAAGAAGCACTGGCAGTCCAGGCTGGGCACAGAGAGCCCTTGGTCTGGGAGACTGGGGAGGGAGAGGCTTCGGGAGTTGTGGCAGAAAAGGCTTTGGACTTTTTGGATGAAGACCCCGTGTGCTTCCAGACAGGTCCAGAAGGGATGCCACATCCTTTCCCACCCTGCGGCAGAATAAACTCCACCTCACCCTTCCTGACAAAGGTTTGGCCATTGCACAAACTCTAATTTTTCCCATTAAAGAAGAATTATTTGTGATCATTGAAGCATCTCTGGTCACGCCTTTGTGGTTAGCACCATGTGGACTGGCACAAAACATGCTCCCTGTGTCCAAGAGTTTACAGTTCTACTGGTGTCCTTGATGAATCCATCTTCCAAACCTTCTGTTTTCACATCAGCATTAGTTAAAAAATCCTGCACTAAGCGCCCAGGTCTTGCCACGAGTCAGACATAACGGGGAATTGCTCGAATTGGTCTCAGCACAGATGGATGGCCTCCCATCAGGACATGGGTCTCTGTGGGCTTGGAGAAGAAGTCCAGAAGAGCTGCAGCCCCTAATGGAGACTCTGTTTCTGTCCTTGCCCCTTTTTAGGAAAAGGACACAATTTATCCCTTCTGTTTGCAGGGGAAAGGAAATTAATGTACCTGCTCCATGGCCATGAACAGGCATCATCGGGAAGAGACTCACAGCTTGTCACCTTGATCCCAAACCAGCTTCCCTCCTCCTCTCCCCGAGTGCCCTGAACATCCCCAGCCTCCGTTACCAACTTGCGCTGTGGAGTTGACAACTCTCCCCTTCCTCCCAGCCTGGTAAGCGGGTTAATTAGTTAATGTTTGCACAGCACTTTGAACCTGTAACCGGTTGTAGAAGTGCTAAGTATTAATCGATGGGTCTCGGAGCATCCTGGATGGATAGACAGATGAGTGAGTGGGAGACAACCCATCCTCCTATTTCTATTTGCAGATGCTCTCCCTGACACCTGCCATCCTACTAAAAGGAACGACTGATGCTGTCTTTGATGCCGTTTGATTGCTACTGCTCCAGGACCTTGCAGTCGCTCGAAGTTGAAGGTGAATCAGTGATGGGTTCCCCACCCAGCAGCAGAGGAGGAGGAGGAGGAGGAGGGCTTGAAATAACCCGGTCCTGGCTGCGATACGTGCTGGCTGCTGCAAACAGGGTAATGTCTTGAAATTGTTCTGACACGGACAAGCGGCAGACAGCGGGAGCAGGGAGCCAGTGCTCCCTGTAATGGGTCTCCTGGTCCTTGTGGGGAACACGGGAGTGCCCGTGGGGCTAACTTCACATTTTATCCTTTCGCTGGTTCTCACAGGTGTTTGGAGGGCTCCTGCTCCAGCCCCTCTGTGCCTTATGAGCTTGGGGAATGACCTGAAAGTGATACAGGATTAGAAATGAGTTTGTGGTTAAAATCTGAGTTTAACTCTGAGCTCCTCCCTGTCTCCTTATGTGACCCTGGTGAGCCTCGGGGATGCTCGGGAGTCTGTTTCTTACCGATTTCAGTGGATCTCTGCATTAGTGTTTCTGACCAGCTGAACTGGGAGCTGGAGGCTGGTCCAGGTGCCTTTATCTCCAGCATCACCCAAATCCAAATGTGCACTGCTGCATTATTCTGGGCAAAGACAGGTTGAAACCATGACGAAGTGTGAGCAGTTTAAAAGTACCCACTGGGGTCTGCGGACAGCCTGAAACGAGTGCTTTTCAAGAGGTCAAATGCCTTCTGCAAGGTGGGAAGGTCTCACTAGAGGACTAACACATCACT
Source organism: Cariama cristata (assembly GCF_000690535.1). Lineage (NCBI taxonomy): Eukaryota > Metazoa > Chordata > Aves > Cariamiformes > Cariamidae > Cariama > Cariama cristata. The sequence goes on from NW_009620163.1 coordinate 65,768, forward strand.
GCATAGGGAGATGTTTTGTAGGGTTAAGTACCTCCTCCTTAAATCTATTTTTTATAAATTCATTCCTTGTACTTAGGCTCTTCGAAATACTTAGAACTGTCTCATAGCTATGTTCTTAATAAACTTACTAAACTGGTGCAACAGTTGTTTTTTAGGATGGATTATTTGTGAATTTGTAGTAAGAAGAGGATGGCTACGCCTGAACAAACTAGCAGGCTGTAAAACACCCTCGTGTTTCAGATAGCTAGCCTGAGGAGAAGACAACCGCCTCCTTTGGTGTTGCAGAGATGCCCAGTATCAGGTAAAACTGACCAACCAACCTCTGTCAAATCCAGCTAATGCTTAATTCATATTGCTCAAAAAACCCCCAAAACGATGCTAATCACTGAACGGACCAACTTAAAAAAGAATCAATGTTAAACAGAGCTTAATAAACCCAAGGCACTCACCTTAATAGTCACACACGCACTTCAGCGCAGTCCACCTCCCTAACAAAGCAGTCACACGGAGAGATGGACAGAAGGTCTCCGAGAGTCTCTGCCGTGGTTGTCTGCAGGCAGGCTTGGTACCCGCTCTCCATCCCCGTCTATAAGGGAATACCTGGAGGCTGGGCTTGCCTGACTGACCATGGCCCCAGAAATACCCCCTTTCCTTCTCCAGTGTGACCAGCTTTGCCAGAACTGGATCCTGGGGAACCTGCTGGGACAAGACCCCACGTAGCAGCTGTGAGCAGAGCTCATGTTAGGCAGATTTTGGTGTAACCTTTTGCTGTTTTATCTTTTCCGTAGCATCATTTCCATTTTTTTTTCAATATCAAATGCTCAGCTGTTTGCTTCAGTAGTCTAAACCCAACTTAGTCTTCCTCCTCAAAACTCAGCCATGGGGTAGTACTTAGCCCCACCGTTTCCCTTCCTTAATGTGGGGCTAAATCCTTTCTTTGAAGGAGCATTGGGAGAATTTGTGTGTCCCAGTGACGATGCTGAAGGCAGCTGGGAAGTATTTGCCTCTCAGGGAAGGGAGAGGGACCTCGTGTCCTGCTACATGCACACCCCAGTTTGTATTAATCCAGCTGCTGCCATTGATAAAAAGCGCTGCCAGCGTTTGGACTCAAACGGACGTGTGTCTGAGTGTGATAGATGTGTTGATTTTTTCTTTCTTTCTGGAGTTCAAACACTTTGCATTGATTTGTGTCTTCGTTTGTATATTGTATGAGCAGCTCAGGCTGAAGGCAGCTCTGCCTGTCGTCCATCAAAACCTCCAAGTGCTTTGTCTTCATTTCGACTTGGCTGCTCCTTTGCGGGCTTGTGGCCGGGCTTCTGCCAGACAGTGGTGGGTCTAAATCTGCTGCTGGGAACACTTCACCGCAGGCTCATAAAAACAGGGACAAAACCATGACATTAAAACAAAACCTTCTGCTTACTGTGCTGACTGCTGGGCATAGCTCATCATCCGGGGGTGCGGGAGCGCTCGTGTCTCAGGGAGGGTGGTGGGTGAGCTCCCTTGGGTGTGTGGATGGTGAAATGTATCTGTGTTCAAATGAGACCTTTGCATCCTGAACATGGAGAGATTTCTCCCTTCCTTCTTAAGTTCTCTGTATTGCTGCAGCTCGTGATCCCTATTTGTCCCTGTCTCCGTTAAACATGGAACTTTAAAAGCAGGGTGAGCACTGGTGTTTGTGCTAAAGGTACCTCCACCAACGTCCTGGAAGTACCAGCTGCCGGGGTGGGAACTTGTTGGGGCAAACAACCCCATCCTCAGCTTCCTTGCTGGTACCTGGCCTTTGATGAATACAACGGTTTTCTTCCATCAGACCAGTTTTGGGTTTTTCTCTCTTCACAGGGAGAACCTGGAGCACGTAGTGCTCACTGAATGCTGATTTCTTCTGTCCCAACAACTTTCTGGGTTAGGCAGGTATTTCAGTCTAACAAAATTATCCTTTTAGGATGAAGGTTGGACTCGATGATCCCAGTGGTCTCTTCCAACCTAATTGATTCTGTGTTTCTGTGAAAATACCCTGTTGCTCCAGAAACTGAAGATGTTGTCAGTGCTTCCTTCTTTGGTAGAAGGTGCATGGTGTCCCTCACGTGTCCCACAACCTCTGCAGACCTTTTGCTCAGCTTAGAAGGTCCATACCCAACACTGCCCATATGTGAGCTGGGGACACTGTTGCCTTCTGCGTCCATTGCACATAAACCAGGCTTCGTATTCAGCTCTGACACGTCTCTCGACAACCCCCAGCAGTTACTGTATCAGTAACAGAAGAAGAGGTGCCTGGTACAGGAACGCCGTAGGACAAGGTCCCCGGGATAGTCCCTGTAGCTGCCACAACTGCTCCCAGTGCAGTCTGGCAGGACCAGGAGACTTGACCCCACTCCAGGCCAATGATGCTGTATTGAAAAATTGTATTGAGAACCAAAGCCACGTCAGAGGGGGTGTGTGCATGTGCTTGGACATCTCTCCACCACATAGCACCAGTCCTCATCAAACACAGTAAGTCCTATTCAAACACCATCGCTCATCTGTGTATAAAAGCCTGCAGACCTCTTGCTGGTGCTATTCACTCTGTATCCAGCCGAGAGGGGTTTGTACAGAGGCACTAATTGCTCCCAGTGTTGACGGCCATCGCAGAAGAGCCAGGGATGCAGTTATCCAGGGAAGCTGGTTCTCCTTCCCCCACGGTGATGCGCTGAGGCTCTGTGTGATCTGTGCTAATGTAGCAGTGTTGCTCTGGAGACAGAAAACACTACTTGTAAAAGCCTGTAACATGAAAGTGATCTCTGATGAGAAATACCTCAAAAATCCCCAGTTTGGAGACACTAAGATAAACCTTCCCCAGTCAGGCTAATACGACACCTCGTCCTTGATCACAAGCCAGTCCAAACCCTGGTCTTGAAAGCACCTACCTAGAGATGGTGTGGCTTTCTGTAACATTAGCAACACCGATTTCCAGGAAAACAGATGACATGGAGCACTGGGGTGATGGAGGATTCTCTCGGGCTGAAGCTGGCAACATCTTGGGGCTGTCTGCCTTGGTTCATGCTCTGCTAATGCTTGGAAGGTGTCTGCAGGATGGGTGATGTGAGCTGGGGGGACATTATGTGTCCACGCTGGCAAGACCATAACCAGCCTGAGCTAAACGAAAGGTCAGATTTGTGAGCTGAAGTCCGAGGCTCTCAGAGCTGAGTTTCTGGAGTGAGAATCAATCCTCCCATTATATTGATAGTTTTGAGCTGTCTCTTT
>NW_009620163.1:69023-73322 GCF_000690535.1 Cariama cristata
ATGAGTATTGATTAGGCTTTCTTCATTAAGTAGCAGTAATGGGAAAAGAAAAAGTCAAGAAAAAGCCCCTGCTGCAAGAAACTTGCAGGCAAAGGACCCGGGGGTCTGCCCCGATGTCGGTGGGCTCTGAGCCACAACCTTTGGGGAGACACTGGTGAGGGTGGGAGGTGAAGGGTCCCAGCTCAGCTGTAGTGCACATACTGTGTCTGTTCAGGGTGTGTTTTTTATTTACTTTGCTTGAAATTCTGTTGTTTGTTGGGTTTTGTTGCTTTGGGCGTTTTTTTTGTTTGTCTGTTTGGTTGGTTTTTTTAAGATTAAATACTTTGACAGTTAAGGGGTTTTCCAGATTAAATTCTTTCCTGTGTTTTTTTTTTGTTTTGTTTTTTTTTTTTTTTTAATTTCAAGGGATGTGTTTGAAGCTTCAGAGGGGTTGGGAGTTACATAACAACATTTGATTTTGTTTTTACAGCAAGGGGCTAAGCTCTTTAAACCCCTTGTCTTAAATGATACGTCTTCATGCATCCTTGCCTGCTTTCTCATGCCACCCATCCCCAGGGTAACACTGGCTTTTAAGCCCCAGCAGCATGATGCAGTAGCCGGCGTTTGCAACCTCGACCATTCTGCAAGCAGCGTGTCCTGGGGCTTGCCCGCTCGTGGACAACCCATTTTCCTCACCCCATGGATTAGAGACCTGAGCTTGCACAGCCCTGCGTTCACCATTGCACCGATCGGCCCCGTGTAGCTTAGCAACAGTCAAGTCCTTGTTTGCCAACATTTAAGTTCCACGGAGGAGACGGGGATGGCTCCGAGTCCCACTGACTCTGATGAAGCTCCAGCGGGTGTGTGGGTGCTGAGCTGCCATGGCCGTGGATGCTCCCCTGGAAATTTGGGGGTTTGCTGGATGACTTGCAGCCAGCAAAGAAAATTCCAGCCTCTCCACTCCAAGTGATACAATTCTGGGGACAAAAAACCCAGGTAAACCGGTAGCCACAGGCAAGTGTGGAGGTGGATGCTCGTCCTGCAGTACATGCAGGGAAATCCCAGGTTCAGCTTCCTGGGATACCAGGGAGGGTTTTTCCAGCACAAGGAGAAAAAAAAAAAAATAATATCCCAGAACCCTGGGGGAAAACAAGATCTGACCTATTTTTATCTCATGAACCAACTACAGATGAATACTTGGTTCCCCAGAGAAAAGCAAATTCTCCAGGCCAAATGTGACATGTCGCGTGCGGAAGGATGTAGTTTTCTACCCTGAAGTGTAAAACTTGCGTATCCCTCTCTGTCTGCATGCAGCTGACTTGGTGGTTGCAAAGACGTAAAGATATTTAGCTTTGAAATTCAGACCCAGGGCCGAACTGAGCGGACACGGACTGGCTTAGCCCGGCTTTAAATTGTCCTGTGCTGCCCAATGCGATGAATATTTGGGCGGGCAAACTCGGTGCATGGTGCCTGTGTGCAGCATTGGGCGGTAAGCTAATGGTCATAAATAAATATAAAATGAGATTGAATACTTTTGTAATGTTACACAGTGGTGGCACAGAATAAGAAAGCAGAAAGCAAGTGTTAAAAGCATGTAGTTCATTTGGAGTAACAGCAGGGTAATCAGTGCTCCTGTGTCAGGGTCTCTTCTAATTACAGGGGCCAGGAGGAGATCGTCCTTTCAGGCCATGCATTGCAGCCCTGGTTGAGTTTTTTCATAGCTTTTTGAAGCACCATCAGCCCCCGCCTTGTCTGGGAGAGTGCTACAGATGGAGGGGTTGGTGCTCAGCTCCCTAACTTGCCTTGCTGTTGATGCATGTCCATTGAGCCCTCGGTGAGGACCGGATTGGGTCCATCCTCATCAGTTTGTCCGGGATCCTGATAGGGAGCTGTAGGATCAGAGCAGATCTCTTATTCTGGGAGCAAACTCATCCTCTCACCAACTGGAAGCAGATCCTGTTATAATAAGGCTTGAACTTGCATCTTTCCAGCCCCACTTTAGCCAACGTTCCTCCTCCTGGCCCTGAGGACAATTCGGGTGGTGACAGGGGTCTCTATTCCCTTGTGTGGGCTACGAGCAAGTGGGTACTGCTCGGTGATGGGCGAGTGAGCACTACTGGTACTGTATTTCCCATTATCACGTCAACACACTGCATTATAAATTGCATTCAGAGCTCCGTGACGGTGGCTGCGATCATCTCTGACGGCTCTGCCTACGCTCGGACCAGGGTTTGCTTTTGCCTTGCAAAAGGCTCCCTTTGGCTCTGCAGGGACCTGACATGCTAAAATTTTCTCTGAGTTTCTTTTACCCAGGTAGGATGGGAAAAGCAGCAAAACCAGTGCAGAGGCCAGAGTTTATTTCCACCACTCAGCTCAGCCTCTCCTCCTCCTCTCCCATACACCTGTAAGTCCACCCCGATGTCTGCTGCGTCCCTACATCTACAATACTTCAGGGCTGCTGGGCATTTTCAGCAACAAGGGTTTGACCGAGTGGCTCGATCAGAGTTTTATTTAACCACAGGCTTAAATTTTTGTGAACTGTTTTATCCTCACCAGGACTGTACTCTGACCTCTAATGATCCTCCTAATGATACGGGAGAAAAGGAAGGATGATGAGCTGCGAAGGCTTAGTCCATATTTTAGAGCTTTTTGGGATTCTTGAGGAGTAAGAGGGTGAGCGAGGAGGAATGTGAATTTCCTTTATTTTCTACTTTGTCTATTTATTAGGCCTTTTTTCTTTAAAAGCAAGCAAACAAACAAGAAGTACCAGCATGCATCTCAGGTACTGAAGTGCTCTGTGCCAGAAAACGACAAAGATATTTATTACTTGCCTGGGTACCCAAGTTTTTTAAGCGCACAGAGATTTCCTGGGCACATATCAAAGCAAAATAACACAAAGGAGTAGTAGGAAGGGCAAAGATGAAGAGGGGAAGCAGGGAGGAGGGTATGGTGTGGCTGTCTTTCATGCCTTTCATCTAGATCTCACGAGGGTTCTTTGGTCAACCAGAAATTACCCTGTATGGCTTAAATGTGCATCTTCCTTTAAAAACCAGCTCCCCTGGTCAAGCTGATGTGCCTTTTGGGAGGGTTTTCAGACACAGTAGACCCATAGCACTGCAGTTGGCCACCCACTTTAATATGCCTCTCGCCACTCTTTGGTGGACACAACAGAGTCCAACTTACTGCAGACCTCCGGGATCGTGCTTTGAGACCAGGGCAGGAGCTTGGAATAAAGGGCACGGCCAAAGCGTGTGTACAAACACAACTCTCCAGAGGCTGCTTTTGTAACCATCACTTGGGGTGGGGGGACCACAGCTTTAATTTCTTGTAGGTTTTTGGGGTGGTTGGTGCACCTTTATATTGTTCTTTCTGTTGTTCTGTAAGACACATCCAAAGGTCCAAGGACATTTCTTTAATCACTTTATTCCACAGTGGGTGAGGTATTTACTGTTAATTCTTTATCCCATTCGTGCCTCATTACACTCAGATTAACTCTTTGGTGGGTCATTAGGAAATCACACGGCAAAGCAAACAATCTGGAATTGGAGGGATTCTGACTGTGAGCGTTTCCTGGCTCAACTCTGGAGTCAGGAGATGAAGGATTTTAATGCTCATTTATTGGCAGCACTTCCTAACGTGTATTGCAGTTTGGCAGGTGTAAACACTAGGATTTGTAATCAGTGGATATATAAAAACTGTATTTCATCTATTATTCACATTTTTTTTTTTCTTTTTTCTTCATGTACCACTTTTTCCAAGCCTGAGATTCCCATGAATGGACAAGAAGGTTGGAATTTGGGCTGGCAACATAAACAAGTCAAGATGAGACAGCCTAGGTGGTTAGTGGAGATTAAGTCTTCTGGGAACCACCTGTAGCCTGAACCTAAAAATAAGTGTGGGTGAAAAAATACTGCTGTTACAGGTGTTTCTTCTGTGTTTGCTCTCTGATGCCTTATATCCATCTAGTGGCTTCAGTCACCATAATGCTTTTGTGCTCTTTCATCAGATTTGGAAATCTAAACTCAAGTAGTTCAGTTGACAACTGAAGTTGTTCAAGGAAGATACCTGGCGTTCTTTGTCCACCACCATTTTCATTTAATTAATTAATTTAGAAAACTAATCTGATTATCTTGGGGCACGTAGCAAACATTTGCAAGTTCTTTTTCACTAAACCAAAACCAAAGTCTTTAATCACCTTCTTTTTTTTTTTTTTTCTCTTTTTATAAATAGAATATCAGACCACGTGACCGTGAACAAGATGAAAAGCGGAGCGCAGGAAGACGGGAACAGAAATAACCAATTGCCCTTCAGTTAAAGTAT
>NW_009620163.1:73402-81406 GCF_000690535.1 Cariama cristata
TGCTGAAAGTTTCATCGAAAAAATTTTCACATTTTTGATGTGAAAACTGTTTGTTTTGAAATACTGGCATTTTGCAATGAATTACAATGTCACTGAAAAAGTCCTATTGGAATATTTGCAACAAAGTCCCTTGAGCCTGTGTATTAATCCAGGTAGCATGTTCGTTTTTATCAGGTTTGTTCTTCCCTAGAGGCTGAGCCAAAGAGCTTCCAATTTACCCAGATCATTAGTGATTTATATGATAATTGGATCTAAGTTGATTTTAACTATTTGCTTTAAATCTCTGGGGATTTGAATTCTTAGACATTTTAATGCCATTGGAAATTTCACTGATTAAGCAAAGCCAAGTATATGTACTTAATTAGTCCTGAAACTAATTAGTCCTTTGTCGGTCAAATTAATATTGTATCTGGACCTTTAAATGAGTTCTAATAATTTGGACATTGACCTTTGTGGGCTTGAGAGTGGAGTCAGACCATTGCCTACATCCAGCCTGGGGGACAGCACATCCACCCGGGCTGGGAGTGTGATCCGCTTTGTCCTCCCTTGTTCTTTGTACCAGGGAATGGTCTGAAATGTGGTTGTGGGTGATCATCTCAATGGAAAGGTAGATAAGGAGCTGATGATGAAGCAACTGCCAAGCCCTTGTCTCTTGAAGGCAGGAAGGCAATAAGCACAGTAAACTGCACCGTAGGGTCTTCCCGCCCTAATGGCAATGCCCACGAGGCTCTTTATAGTGCTAGGGCAGACTGATGGGATCCATAGGTTCCCTGTGGTTGTCTGACTGAAGCCTGGATGTAGTAAATGTGTCCTTCTTTTCATGCATAATGCAAGTTAATACCTTTTTCCAGTCTTCTACAGTAGGATTGGATGAATGGTTTGGGTTGGAAGGGACCTTTCAAGGCCATCTAGTCCAATCCCCCTGCAATGAGCAGAGACATCTTCAACTTGATCAGGTTGCTCAGAGCCCTGTCAAACCTGTTTCCAGGGATAGGGCATTTACAATGTCTCCAGGCAACCTGTTCCAGTGTTTCACTACCCTCGTTGTAAAAAATTGCTTCCTTATATCTAGTCTGAATCTGCCCTCTTTTAGTTGAAAACCATTACCCATTGTGCTATTGCAACAGGCCCTACTAAAAAGTCTGTCCTCGTCTTTCTTGTCGGCCCCTTTAGGTACTGGAAGGCTGCTCTGAGGTCTCCCTGGAGCCTTCTCTTCTCCAGGCTGAACAACCCCAACTCTCTCAGCCTGTCCTCACAGGAGAGGTGTATCCCTCCCATCCCTGAAGGATCTTCTCAGGATGGTGATGACTCACAGTGACAACCCTACCTTTCTGCTGGAGGTGACTTGGTGCCTTTGACCGTAGGACCCAGAAGGACTCTGGCACGATGAGCATCACACATGCACTAATAATACACTAATAATAATTGTTCTTCTGAATTTGGTGTGATCCGTTTTTGCTCACAACAAGATTTTGAGTGTAACGACCAAAGTATCAGAGAAGGCAGTCTGTGGACACAGAGGCTGTGTCTCTAGGTTGGGTTTAGTAGTCCGAAGCTTGAGAACTGCCAAAATTTTGGATCTTTTCTTTCTACTTGTGATTTGAGAGGTTTTTTCCCTTCCTAGGTCTCAATTTCAAATTTCTTTCCCAACTGTGCATTTAGTGTGTTATAGCTTGTTCATGGTGACATCTGTATCTCTTGAGTTTGAGATGGGCTTCCTAGTGTTTCTTTTGGGCCTTTAAGGTACGCAGAGAGCAAACCTAGTAACTGTGGCTATGCTTTGTATAATTTTGATAAGGATGCCAGAAGAGAGTCCCAATATTTTTCTTCAATCCTTCTTTCCTTCCCTCATAGTGCTTTGCAATCCTGTCCTGATACATGTTTTCACCCTTTCTTACCCTAATGCATTTGAGGGGTTTGTTGTCCCTGTTCTCATGAAAGGCCTCCAGCTGATCATTGCCAAAAGCTACAGTGGTGGAGCCCCCAGGAGTTACTTGTGAAGCACCCATGAGAGCGGAGGAGCGTACCTCTCTGACTGGGAGAAGTTTAGGTTGACTTTCTTGCCATTTGAATGAGGCTGCAGGTATTTACAAGATATTTTGCAAACTCTCTTCATTGATAATATGCTGAAAAAGCAATCTCCGCCTCTGTGAAAGTGAGAAACGTTGCAGGGAGTAGGACTAGTAAATCCCTTTAGGTAGTGGGCTTGGAGCTGATACCTGGTGTAATATTATTTGTGTGTTGCTTGAGGGTTGACACAGACCTCTTGGGTGGAGGTTTCACACCAGCGTATTACCTGATGCTTACTGTCACAAATCCAGCCCAGAATGGGGTCATTTTTTGTGATTCATGAACTGGATAGTTCAGTGTTGGCATGGCTCTAGGGACTAGAAAGGTTCCATCCAGCCCTGCTCCATTTTAATGGGTGATTTAACTTGTCCCTGTTCCAGGAGTAGTAATGGAAACATTGACTGTCATGGTAAAGCTGTACCTTGCCTTTCTCTAGGAGAGGGTCCCTGCAGAGACTGGGACAAGGGGAGGAATCTAGGTGTCTGGGACACCCAAAACCTGGAGAGGGCAGGAGCTGGAGAGGTTGTGGGACTTCATATCTCTTTAGAAATGGACTAAATTTGCTTCTTAATACTCGGATGAGAGGAGTGGAAAGGGAACAGGGAAAGAAAGACCATCTGGAGCGTGGGAGGTGGACAGGAGATGGGCAGAGATGGTGGAAGGAGCAATAGACGGAGGGACATCAGTAAGACCAATGTCCCCAAAGATGAGGAGGAAGGTGCAGATATGGGGTCTGGATTTAACCTGTGAGGAGGAGGAGGAGGAGGCTGTGCTGGGGAGAGCTGTGGTGTGATTATGAAGAAGGTATGGCAGTAAAACTGCTCAGTTCCTTTCATTTCCTCCCAGTCCCTGGCCATCTGAGATTCCGGAAAGTCCAGAATTGGATTTTAGGGTCAAAAACAGCAATACAGGCTCCAGCCAAATCGCATCCTCCACCCTTTGATCCTCCTACTGCTACGAACACTTCCAGTGGATATCCACCGCAGCAGGGTATGACCCCGCACAACCCAGGAATAGAGAGACTAAGTCATTTTGCCGAGGGTCAGGGAGGACGTCTGCCAAGAATAGAGCCCCGCTCCATTCAGCTCCCGGTCACATACCACCTCCCCTCTCCTATTCTTCCTCCCGGCGAGCGGCAAGACAAATAGCTGGACGCATCAAATCTGCTGAGATCAGGAGCTGAGTCAAAGGTCAGTGCTTGGGCACAAAGATGCTTCTATTTACAAGGCACTAATCTGGGCTGCCGCTGAGCATAAAAGTTGGTTTCGCCGTACAGATGAGGTCTGGGGCGAGAGGTCGTGGCAGCGCAATAATTAGCCGCTTGGGGGAAAAGAAACTTAGAGAGATAGGACCGTGCAAGGATGAATGGGTGGAGATACGGCGAGTTACAGCTCTATCGATGGGGCAGCACATCCCACTGCCACGCTCGCCAGAAGCGATGGGTGGCTGAAGTCTCCCTTCGAACCGTGACTGTCGGTGTAACCTTGCACCACCTGAGCAATGTGGGTGTCCCGCTCACCGTGCACCTCCACAACCTGAACTTTCATCCCTGTAGACCTCTACACCATGAATCCCATCGTTTTCAGGAGAGGGCTTCAGGGCTTTGCTGTGTTGCAGCCTCATGGAGGAACCCTGTGGTCTAATTGTCCTTGCTGGTCCAGCACTACCATCAACCCTCATCCTTCCTCAGTAGCTGGGAGTCTTTTTGTCTTTGAGGAGATGCACGGGGCCCTTCTGACCAGGGAAGGTCTCAGAGGGTCCCCTACAGTTAGTATAATGAGTTTTGGAAGATGAAGGGGAGAGCAGCCTGGTGTAGATCCCCCAGAGGGAAAAGTAGGGAGGGTAGACAGGGGAAGGAAGCAGACCTAACTCCTTGGGCTTTGAGGTTTAACTCAGATTATCTCTCTGTAGCATCTCTTTAGTTAGTCCGTGCACTAGTGAAGCGCTGCTTGCTGGCCCTCACACTCCATTTTCACCATCTTGGTGTGCTACCTGTGTCAAAGGGCTTTGTGGGCATTCTCGGAGGACAGATGTACAGGCCTGTGCCAGGGGACTGCCTGCAACAGTATGGCTTTTTGGGCCCCTCTGCATCATTTGGAGCCTTTTACTCAGCACACAGAGAATGACCTGGAGCTCCAAGTCATGCCCTCAGTCTTCAGCAGTTGTTGCCTGCATGGGTTTAGCTAGCTTTTAACCACTGAAGGGCCTTAGAACACATGTGCATTACTGAATGATGTTTCTTATTCCTCCCCTGATAACCATCCCCATCATGCAGGACAGGAGAACAGGGACCCTGCCTTCCTTTCATTCCTGCAGCCTCATCTCCTTCCCCAACCTAATCCCACATCCTTCTGAATCGGTTTGTTGTCTCATCCTATGTGAGGCTGTGAACTCCATGTTAGAGGACAGAATTTGGTAGGTACCGTCTGGTCAGGGGTTTCTGTAACTAAACGGTGACACCTCCCCCCTTAGGACAAACTTTTTGCAGGGTTGGCATCAGCAGAGAAACAGCTCAGCTTGTTCACACAGGTGGTGATGGAGGAGCGTGGACCAGTCGGCCGAAGAGCCAGCTGCACCATCCACAACCGCCACAGGTGGAAGCATGTGTTGGATGTACGCTTGCAGACTGTGCCTGTCGTCGGTTAGTGTGCAAGGAGCCGAATGATGAAATGCAGCCTGCGAATACGCTACCCAACACGCAGCCTCTTTTGTCCTCCGTCCAGCTGGAGAGGATCCGTCTGCAGAGAGCTCGGGTTTAATTCACTCCCGAGTCTGGATGTATCGTCTGCTCCCGCTTGCCAGTTGCCATTAGAAGCCCTCTTCTAGGATGTCTGAGAGCTGTCGTTTATTATACGTAGGAAACTATAAGATGAAATCTATAGCTGCAGCTTCAGTGAAGGATAATTCACAAGGGGTTGCCTGGTGGAGCCGGGAGCTAATGCTGTTAAAATGTGACTCTTCCTGCAAAAAGCAACCCTTTAATGACTCTCAAATGCAGCTTATACAACAACCACACCGCTTACATCCTCTCCAAAGATCCGGACTCTGCTAAATGGATTAACTGCTTAGTGAACTCTCCCAATGTAGTGGCCAAGCTCCGACCTTATAATGGACCAATTAAAAGGTCATTGTTACTTATGGTTGCAGCTTCCTTACATGAGAGCTTCCACGCTCCCATCTGGCACTGCAGGCCACCGAAGGCAAATATTGACATTTTAATGTGTTAATAATGGAGCAATAAATTAATCTTTTGGATTCCTGTCTTTGCTTTCTGGAAGGCACTGAGGAGTTAATATGAGAGATGCTTGCAAAGCAGGGAAGCACAGGCAGCAATAAAACCTTGTTGTCAAGGCTTTATCACTAACGAAACTCTTTCCATGGGGGGAGATGCCTTGTCACCTTGTTTGGCACTGAGCGGAGCCAGGCTGAATTCACACCAGGTAGCTCCTGTACCCACCAAGCTGGTGCCACCCTTTGGCTTGCCAGCTAGAAAAGACATTTTGTGTGTTTCCTGAGCAGCACGAAGCAAACAAGCCACCATCAAGCCTTACCCACGGAGGTTATTACACCCTGGTCCTGACCCATCTCTCAACGGGAAGGTTCCCAAGTACTTGCGTGTGTAGTACCCCTCAACGCATGGTTAGATCTTGATGTCTACTGGCAGAAGAGCCCATGGCATTCTGCTGTGTTACAGCTCTTTATACCAAGCCACCCAGATGGCTGATTTCAGGGACGCCTGTTTTCCTCCAGGCTCTTTAAAGAAACCCTGCTGAGGATGAAAGATGAAACCTTTCCCATCTTTGGAGGAGTCTCCCATCCTCTTTTTTTCATTTCTTGGGCAAGCAGCAAGGGGGTTAATTCCTAGCAGAAACATTGCAATCCTTCTGCTGTCACCTGCCTGTCCGGTACCTAACCTTGAATGATGCACCCTGACATCCCAAGGGGCCTCCTCTGATTGATTGATCCCTATCTAAGTTGGCAGATGAGGGAAGATATTCACTACGCAGCGGAGAGCCCTTCAGAAAGATGTTTTATTAGGGCTGCTCACAAAACAGGAAATGCAATAAAGCACCAAGAGACAAATGAAGAGAGGTAAATATACCATCCTGCCTACCGGACCAGCCTAACAGCTATAACATACCGACCTGCACACTCACATAGGTCACTCTTTGGCCATCACCTGAAGAAAGGAATAGCTTCTGCTTTCCAGCTGATGTATTGACCCAATAAAAGGTATTATTACATTGCCTATCACCGCTGACTACGGGAGAGCGTTTCGAAGAGAGTGATGGCTCCCCTTGGAGAATCACGGAGCAGGAATAAGCATGTATGGATGCGAGTATGTCAGCGAGAGAGATTCCTCCATCTGGAGGGAGCAGGGCTCTCCAAAGACGTGTGACTGGATTGCTTTTACTGCACTGTAACAGGGACAGCTTCTCTTTTTGGGGGTGCATTTTGGAGAAAGGGGAATGAAGCTTTTTGCCTTTTTAATTGAGGTGCACTCTGTTAACAGCAGAGCCGGTTTAGATTCCAAGGATGGATGTTCACGGCTCCTGAGCGTTTGTTTCAGTGAGGCAGCTCCGAGTGTGTTTTTATCGGCAAATTTACTCCTGCAGATGATGCGGGGTGAGCCACTGGGTCAGAAACGTGCTCTTTGCCAACCGCAGGCACGCATGTGTGCACGCTCACACACACACGCTCCTGTTCACCTTTCCCCGTACCGTATACGCTTCTTCCATAGCAATGAGGAAGTAGGGGATTTAAGAGCGTCTGAGGTTGCTCCTGGGTTTTGCTGTTTGCTTGATCCAGGGGCTCTGTATGTGAAATGCATGAGCAGCCCAGACCCCGGTACAGCTCCTCTCCCTCCCCTCGGGTGCTCTGAGCACAGGGCTACAGCCTCAGCGGCCCCGTCTTCCCTTTCCCCCTGGTCCCACAACGCTCAATGTAGCAGCCTGGCACCGTTTATAGACTGACAGCGATTTCACCTCCAAGCCAGCGTATAAAGCAGTGGTTAAGACCTTTTCTCAAGTGATGGAGGAGATGGCAGGCTCGTGGATGAGACGTACCGCCCACGTTGTCCCATCTGCAGGGCACAGGGCTCTGGGGCTCAGGGCAGTGGGTGCTTTCCCACCCGTGGTTTCTGCGTTGCGGGTGGATAGGATCACCACCGCACCGTCAGCGTAGGGACCCAAGTGTGCCAAATAGCTTGCTGCCGCACAGCCTCACTTCTGGAGTTCATTACCTGGAATTATGCATAACGAGGTCCCGGTTGATGTAAGAGCACAGACGTAGGTACGTCTGCTCTTGACAGGATAATCCTTCCCGCCTCCTCTCCTGCCATAGGGCCCATGCGACATGCTTCAAGGCATGACCCAAGGGGATTAGCTGGATGTGGCTTTGTTCCCTCGGCCGGAGGTGTATGGATTACACGGAGGGGTGCGTGGCCGATTAGTCGGCGCTGATTAGCTCATTCACAAAAATGTTCCTTTTGAAACTTCAAATGGTGCTTCTGAGCTTTGTGATGCAAGGAAGAGTCGCAGGGAGACAGAGAGGGATGCTAAGCAATTCAATTCAGAGCCTTTGTGGCCAAATGCGCTGGAAATGCTATGGTAATTATAAAGCTTGCTGCACATTTCCAGCGCTTTGTGCCTGCTAGGCTTACAAACACCACTCCCCCTCCCCTTTTTATTATGTTTTATTTTTTATAAGGGTTTATATTATATATATATTTTTTATACATGCAGACACATGCACACTGAAAGGAGCTAATAGCAGTTTTAAATTCCAAATGGATTTTCCCTTCCCATAAATCATGGAGTAAATTTGCTTCAACAGCTCAAAACAACCTCCCCCTCCCCACCCCATCACATTGCTGGCTGGAGGGAGCAGCAGGCCAGGGAGTGTGGCTCACACGGATCAGGCAGGAACCTCCCC
>NW_009620163.1:81495-97545 GCF_000690535.1 Cariama cristata
GGCTAGAGGTAAAATAAAGAAGAAAAGGAGAGGAGCTGGCAGGGAGGGAGTGCTAATGGAAGAGTTTCCACTGTTTGAGTTCTGGATGAAGGCTCCTGGTGGGCTTTAGTTACCTCTAACAAGTGCCGGTGTCGCTGGATATAAAAGCAAGTGCCAAGTGTGTTACAAATGCATGGCCTGTGCTCAGGACCTGATGCCCTCCCACATGGGATCGTGCCGAGCGCTCTGTTTTCCTCCTTCCTCCCTTATTTTTCACTCTCATCTGTTCTCACCTCACGCTGTCTCTCCAGCTCTGTCCCACCTTTTTCCATGGGAACTGGGAAGAGGTAGAGCAGCACCCACTCGGTGCGGATCCAGGGCACGGTGGTACCAGAGCTGAGGCACAAGACAAGCCAGAGATGTGCCATCCCCTGCCAACCTCTTCTGCAAAAATCGTAGAATCATAGAATCATTTAGGTTGGAAAAGCCCTTTAAGATCATTGAGTCCAACCATTAACCCAGCACAGCCAAGCCCACCAATAAACCATGTCCCTAAGCACCACATCTACATGTCTTTTAAATACCTCCAGGGATAGTGACTCCACCACTTCCCTGGGCAGCCTGTTCCAAGGCTGGACAACCCTTTCGGTGAAGAAATTTTTCCTAATATCCAATCTAAACTTTCCCTGGTGTAACTTGAGGCCATTTCCCCTTGTCCTCTCATTACTTGAGAGAAGAGACCGACCCCCACCTGGCTACACCCTCCTCTCAGGTCGTTCTAGAGAGTGATCAGGTCTCCCCTCAGCCTCCTCTTCTCCAGACCAAACACCCCCAGCTCCCTCAGCCGCTCCAAGTCCTGTGGTGAAACCGACCTCTCGCTCCTTATGTCTCCAGCCCCCAGGAGCCAAGCTCTGCTTCACCAGTCTCCATCCAGGCTCCTCTCCACCTGGGGGTCCTCCAGCATTCTCCTCTTAGGATGCAGCTCACAATGAACTATTCAAGGCTTTTTGGGTTTTGCTGAATTGGAACTCCTCCTGTCCCCTCCATGGATCAAATGTGCAAGGAGAGAAAGTAACTGGAACATCAGGATATTCATCATGCTCCTTTCTGGCCATGTTAGGGTGCGTTATGCATCTTAAGGGCATGGCCACATGATGGGTGCTGGTATATCTAAGTTAATTTTCTGGGGTCTTTAGAGGTACAGATTCATGCATGTTTGCCAAATGGGCTGAGGACTGCTGAGCAATGCATCATAGCTTTGACACTGTGGACCATCAGAAGGGAGTCTCCTTTCATTGAAGCAGTCAGTGTCTTTCCAGAAGAGCAAAAAGATCAGAGGTCTGTTTCATTATCAACTAGAAATGAAGGATTCATATCCTAACGCCCAGACCCCTGGAACAGCTTGGGCTTGAAGATTTTCTCTCTGTTTTGCTTTTCTCCTCTTCTCTTTGCTTCTGAGTTTGGTTTCTGTAGGGTTTGGGTTTTTTTGCTTGCTGGTCTGACTTTCCTATCCATGCACAACTTTCTCTGACCCAGGCCAGCTGGCACAGAGCCCACAGCCCCAGCAGCAAGTGGTCGGAGTGGCTGGACGCCAAGAAGAAAACTGGTCCCATGTGAGTCCAAGCCAGCACAGTTTGCAGGTGTTGGTGAAATGTGGGCAGGGAGCACCCAGAGGAGCCTTGCACTCTGCTTGGCTCATCCTCTGCCACCTCTCCTCCCTGTTAAATCCTCCCCTGCCCAAATTCCTCTGCAGATGGAGAGGGCAAAGATGATATGAAAGGCAGAGCTGTGAAATTGTAAAACTATGAGAACAGACTGAAATTAATTCGGCAGTTCAGGAGGTACAACTGAGAAGCTACCAGGACATCTCAGAAACTGCTGCCAGCGACTCCATGGTTACTCTGCAGAAAGAGCAAGATATTGATCAGCCCTGGACAGGCACAAGGAGGGTCTGTAAGAAAGGTAGTGAAGGAGGGATTTTTTTCCCAGTGAGGAAGCATGGTAGAAATGACAGGGAAGAGTTGGGAGGATGCACTTGGGTGGAAATGGGTCACAAGTCAGTTATGCTTGGGAGAGAGGGTTTGTCAAGTAACCTGTCAAATGTCCCAGCAAAGGGGAGGGTGTTGGGTATCGGGAACTCAGAGATACCTCTGTCCACTTCTGGCTGATGTAGTCAGAAGTGAGAGCCATGCTCTTGTGTAGATATTGTCCTGCTAAATAGACTCTTGGGCTGGTGGGAGCAGGAGGGACACGGGAAACTGTGGGTCAACTTTTGGTTTAACCACAGTTTTCTTATCTCACTTTGAGCAAGGGATGCAGAGATGGGGGCTGGAATTAACATGGAAAACTCTTAGGTAGTATTTTGATGGCTACATGGGGTAGAAACTGGTAGAAACCCAAATGAAATGCACCACTGAGCTGCAGAGTTCTGGGAGCACCTTCAATTAGCAATGGGATGAGCATGCCACTAATTTCAGCCAGTCTTGCCAACACTGGGTTTACTGGAAGGCCACCTGCAGTGTCTTCTGGCATGATATATAATGAGCAGTGCTGGTCACAGATGAAAGAGGCTGTGTGGTAGGGCTTGGTGCTATGAAAACTCCCCAAGCTTCGCTGTCCAAGCCATCCGGCGATGGCCGCGTTAGCAGCTCTCCGCTCTCATACCGCGCTGAGCCAACACATCGTCATGGTGCTGCTGGAGCAGGCATCTTTCTGACAGTGAATGGTCCCAACAGCACATGGTTATTAAAAATCCCATGCTATTTTCAAAAGGTACCTTTAAGCTTTAATCTTGGCTCACTTTCACTTTCCAGGATTTTTTTTTTTTTTCTTAGAGGAAATCACCCATCTCCTCTAAAGTGCCGCTTGGATCTGGCATTTGCTCTTAAACTTCTGCCACATTCTACCTCTGAGGAAGCCATTTCGATAATGACCTATCAGTGCCCGTAAGTACTCTAAAGTGTTTTAAAAACCAGCCCTAAGTGCTTGATTTACCTTAAGGCACCCCAGGCATACCCCCAACAGATTAGAGATTCTTGTCCTTCCCTTCTAGTTCCCCAACAATTAAAATTGTCCTGTACTTTTTGCCCATAATGCCCAGCATGATTAAAAAGCCATTTATTTTTCTGTTTTTTTTTGTAGCGGCTTGATGATTTATAGACAATGAGATTTTATCAGTAGAGCACCACATTAAGAAAATGCTTGTTAATTATCTGCTGGTTAATATGATAATTTAGAAAAAAAACACCACCTATTAAAAGCTTCTCATTAGGTGAAATGCTCCTCATTTTTAACACACAAAGTGTCCAAGTTAATGAGGTTCACCTTCGATTTGTAGCTTGCTCAGAGATTAAAAGCTCCCTCCATTTATAACTCTTCACATCGCTCCATTTCTAAAAGCCGACACAAGCCAAGCTTGAATACCTGACTGCTGCACTACCTCTTCAAAGAGGAGACGACAAAAACCCATCTCCCTTCATGAAAGCCTTTCCAGCCCAACGCACCTCTCCGTCAGTCCCCTGCTGTCTCTATTTTTGTGGAGCTGGTGCTACTGAGGTGGAAGTTAGACAGAACCAGAACTAAACCAGCTGCCCATGGTGTTAGGGACGATTTGAGGACTACTCTGCCAGCTCTGTGTCACCGAGACCAACCTCTGATCTCACTGACATCAGTGCAAACCTAAGTCCACTGAAACTGGTGGAGTTTGTCACTTCCAGAAAAATCAAACTTTGGCTACATGGATTAGAATTCCTTCCTTTCATTCTCCATTTGAGGAAAAACTAATTTGGGGGTTAAATGTGATATATGCAGCAGTTTGGGGCAGTTTTACTTTAGGGACTGTGGTGGGGATTGTTTAGAAGGAGTAGTCTTGCATTCTGGAAAACTGACTCCTTCATGAGATGCCTCCCGTGAGTGTCGTATTTGCAAATCTCAAGCCTTACAGAACTCGTTCAGATGCAACTTCAACCTTTTCCCCCCTTTCTGGGCACCTTCTCCTGGATAAGGCCATGTGGCTGTGCTGATGCTTTTTTTTCCTGCAGGACCACATAATTTTCATGGAGAGCCTGACCTTTACAGGTGGGGGTACAGCTACTACTTTACAGCTACTGCTCTTCAGGAATCATTTTGCAATGCTGAGGAACACCTTATCCACTTTGTCCAGCTGGAGAATGCTCTAAAAACCCAGTAAATACTCTTAAATTCCACCTCTGTTTCTTCCTTTCTCATTTTGGAGCAGATAGCAAATTCCATTTGCATACTAAAAGCAAGAACCGTCCAGCGTTTACATGTGAACAAACATTAGAAACATTTAGGGAAAATACTTGCTATCAAAGTCTTTTTCCCCAAATTCAGATTTCCTGTGGCTGTGTTATTTTTCCCCCCATCGTTTCTTCCAAACTTTGCCACCCACAATGAATATTCAGGCTGACTTTCCATAAACCAAGCGATGAAAAGAAATTCCTTCATCTTCCCCTTTTACACCCTTCGTTTTCATCCTTCAGCTATTGCCTCTATCCGAACAGATCAGCCAGTTTAATTTCATAGTGGCCTGTGGATTAAAGATGGTATCAAGCCTGTGAAATGACAGTGATAATCAGATTGCGAGGGCCCACATTTATCTCACTTGGCAAGTAACAGCTTAGATAAACTCCACACTGAAGAGAAGGGCTCTTTTTGTTGTGTTTTGTTTTTTTTTTTCTATCAGTCTTGCAAACTCATCCTGATATCCGAGACGCAAGTTGGGTCCTCTCTGTCTTACAACACGTCACTAGTAATAAAGGCTCAGCAGCCCAAATGAAGAACTTCTTGACAGCTCTGTAAAATATACTGTCTTCAAATTATGCCTTTGGGGACCCGTCTCCCACCTCGCTGCTGTCAAGAGGCTGGTGAACATGTAGCTGCCTGGAAATGACTCAACAATTTGAGCGGGCAACTGGAAGGAGTAAAACCCAGTGCATGCTGTATTTGATTAATGCCAAGGCGACAAGAAGGAGAAGAAAGAAGAACTTCCTTTTGTCACTGCAGTTAACAAATCTCTCTCTGAATACAGACAGCAGCTGCAGCGTGCAGGAAGAGGGCACTTTACGCATTGCCCTTTTTTAGGACACATCACTTTAAACACTTTAGTCACGCTGCTTTAATCATCTTCTGCAAAGCCTGAGTAATCACAGTCTTCTCACGCAACCCTTGTAAAGTGAGCCCCTCTAGGCTGCACGGTCATGTAAATAAATAATTACATCAAAAATTCTACATTAAAAGGACATTAAGGCTACAAAGACGAGCTCTCAAAAGTTGGGAAAGGGCAGGATGTTGGTCGCCGGTGCCCACGTGGGTACATGCATTAGGATAAAGGCTCTAATTGCACAACGGTAGGGGACAGGAGGCTATCATCTAGGCCGCCTCTCATGAGATTCTCCCATGGCCTGGCAGATCACCTTTCTCGTGCATCTGGCTGGTTACACGCTCGGTACTTGTTTCTTTGGCATTACATGACATTGAACATACTAATGAATGCAATTAAATGGTTGTGTTTTAGACGGGGTCTGTGAAGATCTTCAGAGAAAGCAGGAAATGTGGTTTGCAGTTATCCCACCTGCAAAGTAAAGCAGGTTTGGTAAGAGTTTTGAAATAGGGCAATGATTGGAGACATGCATGCCTTACAGACGAGATGTGGACAAGGCAATTTATTGCTCTGTTGCAATATGGCATACTTACAGGCAGGAACCTCCTAAGAAGAAGCTGCAGAGTCCTTGGAGACAAATGTCTGCCCGTGGCTGATGAGCCTTTCCAAGGGAAATCCCTGGATTGCTTCTCTGCTAAAGCCACAGCTCAAGGAGATGACCTTGAGAAACTTCATCTGAATTCAAAACTTGACCTAACTTTGGAGTTGGCCTTGCTTTGAGTGAGGAGCTGGACTAGACACCTCCAGAAGCCCCTTCTAGCCCAAGTTATTCTGTGATTCTGTATAGTTTCCTGTTGACTGTGTTGCATTTCCACCTAAAACTTTAAGGTTTACCAAATCTCCAGTTTCCTTGACTTACTAAGAGAAGCAAAACTCTCATAAAGACCCCATTTTCTTAAACGAGTTCTGCCTCCTCTGTTGCAGCGGAGATGCGAAGGCTGCGGTTTGCAGAAGGGTTCCACTGCACAGCAGTGGCACCAGGTGGAAGTGATGAAGTGGGTGAGACATTGAAGGAGAGAAAAACCAATGCCGAGATTTAGGCAGGGAAACGTAGAACTGGTTTGAAATTTTGTCCCAAAATGTGTTCATGATGGAAAAGCTTGATTGAGCAGGAAGGCTTATGATGATTAAGACAGGGTTTGAAGTGACAGATAGCTAAATTTAGACACCCATTTGAAGATGGGAAAACCCAGATCTTCAAAGGTGTGTGATTGTCCCATTAGTCTGCTTCTTACCTTGTGAATATATTTCAGTTATTTATCTTTTGCTAAAACTTGGGACAATTTCAGGAGAGCTTGATTCTGCTTGATTCAGAGCAAGGCCTAAAGCTTGGCCAAAGCTCATTCCAGAAATACAACCTAGCCACAACTCTACATCTTTTTGCCCCCTTGTCCATTGCAGAAGATCTCAGATTCATTGAAATATTTTAAAAATGAAACCTTGATTATTTCTCCTCATTCAAAAGAGATTTGTTGTTTTGTCGCCAACCCTATTTCAGCCTGACTCTACCACAAAAGTCTGTTCGTCATATACACACAGAAAGTAATTTAGACTAAAATCTTCTTTGTTAACCATTCATTGAAACCAAGCCGTGTACTTTGTAAAAATGTTGAATAGTTAAAATTGCAACTAAAATGAATGGCATCTTAGAGATCTAACAAAGAAAGCTCGAAAAAAGGCTAACCTTTTGGAAAAAACGGGTCACGGCAAGCTCAAATCAAACAGTCATAATGGATATATGTTTTTTATCTCTGCGTCTCAGCTCCTAGCATTTACTGTGAGGATCATACTACAGCTTCATCTCAGGAGAGTGTTTTGAAAGTAAATTCATTCATACTAGTGAAACTTCTGGCATGGGGGATCAGCAGAGAAAAGAATTTGAAATTGATAATACTGCCTTTTGAGCAAGGCTCATGTACTGTGCAGAAAAATAAGGGATGGGGTTGTCCACTGAATGACAGGGAGAAAGCTGGTGCCTGACTCAATAAGCACGTTGTATCCTGTGAGCCAAGTTCTGGAGACAAAACCCATGCAACCATGTAATTAAGATCATAATATAATGAGTATATATGAAAGGGGTTGAATTAAAGTATGTACACTGGCAATTTCAGCATTTCCTAGCTTTGATTTTAAAAGTCCAACGTTCTTCTGTCTTAAGGTTATAACTAACTTGCTCTTTTTTTCTTTTCTCCTTTTTTTTTTAAGGAAAAAGGCTACATTTCCACGAATTCCTCCCTCTTGCCCGCTCACTTGACTGTCACTAGGATTCTTCTCTTGGATTCATCCTGCAGAGCTCCTTTGCTTGTGCTAACCCTGATGGGACGACAGTATGCTCTGTGTTGATCAGCATGCGAGGAGTATAAAAGTCTCATTTATGTCTGCTGACAGCGGAGAAAGTGTGGGATGGGGGCACATCTGCACTGGCAAAATAACACAGGCTGGGGCTTGGGCTGGCAGCACCAACATGTGGTCCTCCAAGCTGTGAGCATGACTGTTGGTCAGGTTTTGGTCCGAGCCCACTCGTACAGCCCCAAAACAACGCCTTGTCATGGTCTGGGTTGCAGCAATGTCTGTACCATCACTTCAGATACTCTCAACCAGCATCTGCTTGTGATAGGGGCGTCTTCTATCTCATTCCTTTTTTGTTCTTTATTCTTACTGGTGAAAGGGCAGGAAGGAATGCCCTGTGAGGAGCAGCTAAGGACTTTGGGTTTGTCTTGTTTGGAGAAGACGAGGCTGAGGGGTGACCTCATTGCTCTCTAGAGCTTCCCAAGGAGGGCATGTGGACAGGGAGTTGCTGAGCTCTTCTCGCTGGTACTCAGTGACAGGACACATAGGAATGGTTCAAAGACTCCAGGGTAGGTTTAGGCGGGACATTAGGAAGCATTTCTTTACTGAGAGGGTGGTCAAACACTGGATCAAGCTTCCTAGAGAAGCAGTCAATGTCCCGTGCCTGCCAGTGTTTAAGAGACATTTAGACAATGCCCTTAATGTGCTTTAATTTTTGGTCAGCCCTGAAGTGGTCAGGCAGTTGGACTGGATGATCATTGTAGGTCCCTTCCAACTGAAATGTCTCGTCTCTTCTCGCCTCTTCTCTCTTTCTTCAGTCAATGCCTGGGAAGCCAAAAAAGACCCTAATGAGTTTATGGAGAAAAGTTTCATTGCTCCAAGTTCCTGTCCTAAATAAAAGAGGGCTGTTGAAATGCAAGTCCCAAGTTGCTCTCACTGTGGTGGGCTAGAAAATCTTCAAGTGACCCTGGTTTACCCAGCTGCTTTCCTGGTCGGGTGAGGGGAAGGAGCGTGGTCAGTGCCAACAAATGGCTTAGGAGATGTAGTCACTGTGTACTAACAAGCCTTTCTTGAGTAATTGGAAAGCTGAAGTTTTTGGAGGTTTTTTAACTTAGCAAATACATGACTGCCCTGGAGGGGGAAAAACCATTCCCCAGACATCAGAGTAACTCCATCTCTCTTTTCTCCTGTCAAATCCCTGTTCCAAAGCAGGGAAGAGGCAGTGCTGCTCCCCCTAGAAAGCTGCAAGGATCTTTTTTAATGGTTTGTTCCATGCATTCTGACTTGGAATGAGTTGCACTCTGTTCTTATTGAAACCCGAATTTCCTCCCATCCTCCCTGCTTCCACCTCCTCTGGCGAATAATAACACAAATAACTAACTAACCAGCCTGCAGCAGACACCCAGCTTGGGAAGCATCAGCTGGGCCAATTAAACTTTGGCAAAGTAATAAAGATCAGCAAACAGGGTGTGAGCAGCCCGAGTTGCCTGACAGCTTTAAGTAGCAGCTGAGAATGATGCTTGGCATCAGGAGAAAGTGAGGCAAATGAGGCTCCTTCTAACCACCTTAACCCTTAGCTGAGCCTGCTGTTGCCCTCACCTGCTTCTCCTGTTGACCTCCTGCGGAGGTCTGACCCTGAGATGTTGTATTACATCACCGTACAATGACGGTAAATGTTGATTCCGTCAGTTAAGTCTAGATCTTCCTCCTTTGTGTAGCTAATCCAGCATCATTTAAAATACACTTAGCTCAGAGACTGCTCTTACTCCCATGCATCACTTCACACTTAGCCACTTTAAATTTCATATTCTGCCTCTGTGCCTATTCACCACCTCTATTAAGATCAGCTTGCAATATGGTTATGTCCTGAGTCTTAACCACTGCCCTTATTTCATGATCTCCAGCAAATCCAATGATCTCTGATGCCTGAATCATTAATAAAAAACATTACAGGGTACCAGCCCAAACGAAGATCCTTGTGAGATTTTATTTTCCAGCTCTGCAGAACATACACGATTCCAAACCACCTTTCTACAAGACCAGATTAAAAAAAAAAAAAGAAAAAAAATATAGTCATATCTGCTTTAGTTTCTGTCTATGTAGATGGACAATGCTGCACAAAAACCTCTTCCCTTGCCAAAGGGAGGGTCTTCTCATCACAGGATTCTGCAGCCATGGAGGGTTATTTCGACCATAAGCTTTTGTCTAGCAATGATATGTAGCTTTGGCCACAACTGTTCACAGTGTTGGGCTGGTATAAGGTGTAATGGTTTCTGTTTATGGGTCCCAAATGACGTCAGAGGTATTGTTTTAACCCCTGTAAATCCTCACTGAGTGATCGTCTGCATCCCAAAGAGAGACACTGCTGATCCCGCTGTATTTGTTGAGAAGAAGCTGTCAGGCCATTCCCTTGCTTTAAATTGACCCAACTTTGCCAAGGCTCGAGCTAAGTGTGTGTCATGCTGATGCTGTCTTGTCATGTATCTGCAAGGTGTCTGCATTACAGGTCAGTAACCAGGAAAGTGGTGGCACGTACTCTGGGTGGAAAGCACTGGTCTCTGCAATGATCTTCAAATCTTCCTTCTTGGTGATGGTGATGAGGCAGTGGTGCAGGTTGTCCAGAGAAGCTGTGGATGCCCCATCCCTGGAAGTGTTCAAGGCCAGGTTGGATGGGGCTTTGAGCAACCTGGTCTGGTGGAAGGTGTCCCTGCCCATGGCAGGGGGGTTGGAACTGGATGATCTTTAAAGGTCCCTTCCAACCAAACCATTCTGTGATTCTGTAATTCTATAAATAAGAGTAATTTTCTCCTGTGAAGTTGCCTCCAAAGGACTGCAGTGCTGGTATTGGTAATCTGGGATGGTATTAACCTGGACGGCTTTGACAAACCAGAGTGAACTCAGGAAAAAGCAGCAAGAAGGTCAAGGAGTAGACCTGCAGTTTCGCTGTGCAATGACAAGTAGGAGCTCATCCTAAGAGACTAAAGGTCTCTGAAGAGTGTAAAAAAGAGAGAGGGAAAAAAAGCTATGTTGTGCAGTAAACTGGATTGTGACTAGGAGAGAGCAGTACTTCAGGCTAAATATCAGAGATATCAGTTCCTGATGATCAGGGTGCAGGACAGACTCCAAGAAAAAAGATAGACGCTCCAGCACGTGGAGTATTTAAACTTATCACTAAAGAGACAGTCCCACAGTGCTGTAGTGATCCTGCCTCGGGCTGGAGACTACGGTGGTGTTCTCAGCTCTGAAACTAATTTCCAGTATGATCTTGAAAAGTCAGCCCACCTCCCTATGTCTCTTGTTCCCTTTACACATTGTCTTGACTATTTGAATGTTAAGCTCTACAGAGCAGGGATGATCTACTTAATTGTGTTGTGTCTAGCATAAGAAGGCCTTGGTTTTGGGCTATATTGAAATAAAAACTGTATTTTTAAAGATGCTCTGTGGAGCAGACCTGCCACAGGGAGACAGACTGCCTGAGAGGAGAGTTGATTTTATGAATACAAGATAAAGTTTGCCCTTGGGATCCTTCTGTCTGTTGTTGCTAATGATCAGTGATTTTCCTGTTTATCTGGTATCGAAAGCAGCAAGGAAAAGCAGTGAACAACCCAGCTGCATTATGAATGAGATGGACATGCAGCTGGGATTGAGATGGGTTGCCCCGTGTCACTAAAATGTCACCTTCTCTGCTCCCCTGCCCTGGGAAGTCGGTCACTGCTCCCGCAGCAGCCGTCCCTGGTGACTAATTGGCTCTGTAGATGTGGTAGTTGTTTGCTGGCTTGAATACTGAATGTGCAGACCCTGGGTCCTCCTCTGATGGCAGACCCTCCGGGAGGGGTGGAAGAAAGGCTGCCCATCATCAGAAGGAGCAAAGGCAATCTCAAGGCTTGGTTTGACTGCAGGGAAAGGCGTGTTTGTGGAAGTTTGAAGCTCCATTATTGATCAGCACCTAAAAGGATCTAAGAAACAAAGGCTTCCTCCTCTTTAAAGTTTGCTTGCAGAAAATGGTGTCGCTTGTTCCTTGAGAGTCTGCTTTCTAGGGAAAGGTTGATGCGCCACGCGTTCCCACTTTGCACAGGCCATACAAGGGTGGGAACAACACTTTGTAGCTTGGAGGAGGAAGCACTTGAAAAGGAGAAAGCTTTCTCTCTTTAGACCCTTTCTCCACCTGAATTGAGAGGGAGGGCCAGGGCTGGTCTGAGAGAGAGATATTATTTCTGTCTAATCAGCTCCACTGAGCATCTGCCACAGAAATCCTCCACAGCACTGAAGGCTTCCTTCACCGAGACTCCCTACGGGTAAGTCACTTGGCCAACTTGCATTTAGTCTCTTTGATGGTAAACCATCATTCTTTTGCCAGGTTGCTATCAAATTCTACATTAAATGTAGGAGTAAGGTTGCAAATGCAAATACTGCGATGGAAAGAGGACATCTAGATTTTCTCTCTGTTACGATGGGGGTTATGGGAAGCCAAGCTAGTTCTCCTCCAAGCAGGAGACAGTGTCGGAGGTCCCCAAATCATGACTGTTGCTACTCAAAGGGCAAACAGGGGTGGAGTTAGATTTGAATGGAAGATAACAAACCTGTGGAGGTAGGACGCACCAAAATCAAGAAGCAGGGAAGGAGCAGAGGTTGGCATCAGGCACCACATCTGGGAAAGCAGCAGGCACAGCTGAATCCCTGGTCAGGGACAGAGACTAAGGAGCAGAAGGCAGCTGGGATCAGTAAGGAAGGGATATGGACTGGGGTGGGTTCAGAGCAAAGATCCAAGGTACAGGATGGGGCTTCAAAGCTGTCCCCTACATCACAGAGGTGTTTTTCCCAAGCGCCTGCTTGGTGACCAGTTGCTGAATATAAATCTGGTGGGGGCTGTTTTGGGTTTAGCGGGCTGTCTGCCTGCAAAAGGACTTGTCCCCATATTGCGGTTTCTCATTACATTATTTAAGCACCAGCCAAGTAGCCAGTGTGTGGTATGAGACAGATCCTGCCCTAGAAAGCTTTCACTACAGTTGGTTCTCCACCATGCACCATAGCTGCTCACAGCTTGGCAGAGATGAAATTCCCAACCTTTCCACCCCAAAAGTTCTGCATTTTGAGCTATAGGAAGGCCTGTTTGCTGATTGCTGTATGGGCTGTGATACAGTTGTATCGTTACCCAGTTTGGATTCCATCTCCTAGAGGCGTTTTAGTGGGTATTTTTCAGAGCTGGTTTGTTACAGTGCTGTGGTAATTTCATTTTTAGAAGTTGTTGATAATTTTTCACAATTCCCTGTTCCTCTGCTGCGCCTCTCTCCAAGATTTCTGTGCGGTTTAAGAGAGGATTTTTCTCCATAACAACCCCTTGTCCCTTTCTGCCACTCATCCTGGGGTTTCCCTCAATGGATTTAATAAAAACTCTCTTCAGGCTTTTTATCAACTGAGAAAAATGAGCCTGCCTGCCTTGCTGCGGCTCTGCAAACTTTCCAGCTGATTTTGTGACACTGCGACCGATTCTGTTCGAACGCCCTGTGATGTTGGAAGCGCAGCTTTGAATTCACGGCATGCTGAGAGCAAACGGGGGATGGAGAGAAAGTTCCCATGTAGATCCTCATAATTGCACCGAGGACACACAAATAAAATGCAAGTGTGGCATTGCGACAGGCTGGCTGGAGCAGATGGAGTCCCCAACGGCTTCTGCTGGACTGAGCTGAAACTGCTCCAATGTGCACCGCGTGCCCTATACCGATCACTTCGGATGGATTTTTCCTTTAGCCCAGATAATAGGTCCATAACTCTGTGTCTGAGCTCCAGCTCGAGGGAACAGCGCAGAGTGAGCTGTGCATTTGCTGTTTTTTTCACTAAATGGTTCATGTTCCAGAATTTTCCCTTGCGGTGCACAGGTTTCCTGATAGCTGTACTTTCTGGTTTGGCAGGTTTTAGAAGGGGATTTGATGATGTGGCTCCACTAGCTGAAGCCCAGTTGATAGTTTGCTCCCAGAAAGAATACTGGAGAAGCCAATTCCCTCGTGGACCTTGTCCATTGTCTTGGGGAGATGCCCCTTGGGTAGACAGAGGTGCTCAGTTGCACGGCCGTTAGCAGCCATGGCCTTTTGGGTGAGGTGGCTGGCTGGTGAGGCGATGGTTGGCATGCCCACCTTGCCCCCCACCCCAGACCCTTACAAGATTTCCGTTCTCCATCAATGTCCCTCAACTAAACTGGTTTTGCTGCAACTCCAGCTGCAGTATCCAGTATGTTGTCTCTGCCATAGTGTGCTAGCCAGGATGATGATGCCTGGGGTCTCTTTGCCCCGTTCGCAACCAGCGCTTTTCAGGATCTCAGGTAAGTCAGCAATACTAACAAACCTGGTGGTCCTTGCATTGGGGTCGGCATGGAGAGGAGGACTCGGGACTGATTCAGGGAACTTTCGGCCCTTGAAACATAACTGTAACTGCGGCAGTCTTGCATGCTTGTAGGCTGGTTGCCAGAGGAGGAACATGAAATACCCACTGAAGAGCAGGTAACACTGAGACGAAGAATGGGAGTGCTGGTGGAGCAAGGACCGCGAGACTTGGTCGAGAGCCAAAGCCATTTCCTTTTACCAGGTCTCCAGTCCCATGCAGCTCCAGCTGTGACAGTGACATGCAGTCATGACCGCTGAATCCTCCCCGCTAATGACAGCCGCTCAGCAACGCGTCTCACCCGGAGCTGAACTGAGTTAACAATCTGTTCCCAGTGAGCCAAGATGTGCCTGCTTATTTACCAGACTTCAAGCCTCTGGCAAGCTGCCTGCTCAACATGTAGATGGGAGCTATATTAACTCCATCATTGCCATCAATGGGGTGCACAAGTAGTGCTAGGAAATGCCCTTGGTCCTCCTGTCACACTCTGGGGCTATGGCTCTTCCTAAATGCCTGGGATTTGTTCTGGAGGGTTGAGAAGTACTTTGTGACTGTGAAGTTGGGATAGCAAATTTTGTTTGTCCAGAATTTCCTCAAATGAAAGCCATATCCACTTTAGGATTTCCAAGAAGAACTACAGTACCAACTGCAGTACACAGCAGGCTTCCCCGTAGTGATGGGCAGCTCAGATCGTGTGTTGCGTAGGACCACCACATCTAGGTTCCCCATAGGTGAAGGAGGGAGGTAGGTTTCATGTCCAGCGTATCTGCATTAAGGGGGTTGCTCAGACAGCCTGCCCACCTCTCTACGTGGACAGTAGGAGATGATGGTCTGATAGCCTTGGATAACAGAAAGTTAGAATTACTCTCCTCTTCAACTAAAAGACCATGGTACAACCCTAAATTAAAACCACACACAATGGTAGGCAGCCTAAATACAGTCTGGCATGTCCATCACAGGGTTGCCTGTCCTCGTGGTGGAGTGGTCTCCACAACCATGTAGTTGTCTCCAGATCTACCAAGGCAATGAATGGCAGGGTCTCTGCACCTCCCGGATCAGAGAAACGAAGTTATTTCATACTTTGGTTGTTCCACCTTCCAGGGTGACTCCATATCCCAATTCCCTCTCATTCATGATTTCCTTTGTCTAAACTAGTTCTTCTACAAAGCAAATTAAATCTATTATTACATCTGAATTTCAGGCTATGTCTGTTTGATTCTTTCTCCTTGAATTTATGACATCTTCTGCCTGTCCTGTGTTGCCATTTATGCAGGTTTTCTCCCTATACCACCTCCTCCTCCACTCTCTCCAGGTTGTGTCCCACCTATGAATGCAGGACTTAGCGTAAGGGCTTCCCCTAAAGATAACGGTGAAGGAGTCATGTTTTTGTTGATATTAAACAAGGACTTTTACAGCAGGGTGCCTTGTTTGCTCTCCTTAAACTGCACCCAGCTCCTAAGCAGATCAGTGTGGGCAACATTGGCAGGGCAGCACCGGCCCCGAGGCCCATGGAAATCCTACCCAGTCCAGGAATAAATCATCTATCAGGACCATGCAGTGGATATATCTCAGTATACCAGGCCAAGGTCTTTGGTCATGAAACCAGGTGGCCCAGCACAGATCATATCCACATACCTGAAGCGTGTTCTCCTGCAAAACAGGACGGCTGCATCCGAACAGTCTGCTGGACACATCCTTTGGCATGAGCTTTCCTCCAAAATGAGCCTGGGTGTTGTCCTCACACAAAGGACATCTTTCATTCTCTTGAAAACTGAGTCTAGTAGCTAAGCTTGAGGTTTCTGAAAGTACTGGACCAGCCCTGAAGGGCAGAGTCTTGAACTTGAGTCCTGTGCTGTTTGGTTGGGAAGATTAGCCAGGATTTGAATTGCCTGATCGTGCTTTGCTCCTGGGAAAGTCACCTAGGGAAATGCTCGCTGCGCTCCCTTTTTGACAGCAGCAGTGAGCCGAACCGATTGCAAACAGCATTTTTCCTGCCCCTCTGAGCTGGGAACGCTGGGTGCTAAACCGCTTGCAAATAGCAATTCCTCCCTGAGAGCCCAAGCCTGGGACAAGCACCAAGTGAAACTGTAATTAATGCAGTTCCACATCGCTTGACTCGATGATCTGCAACAGCATGTTGCAAGCACTGATTCTTCTCCGCAGTAGGGACTTACTGATTGGAAGGTACTTCATATGTATTTGTGTATATACATACACATATATTT
>NW_009620164.1:0-3942 GCF_000690535.1 Cariama cristata
CTACTGAAAGCAGAAATAGTTCTGTTTAAACCAAACCAGGACAACAACATACTCTGTGACTTAATCTTTATTTAATGTACTCATTAAGAAGTACAACAGAACAGCACCACAAATGGGGGCACAATCCCCTTTTGCCCAGCCCAGTCTGGAATGTTGTCATGGTTTAACCCCAGTCAGCAACTAAGTACCACACAGCCACTTGCTCACTCCTCCCCCCCGCCCCCGCCGCAACCCTGGCGGGAAAAACCCGCCCCCGCCGCAACCCTGGTGGGATGGGGAGGAGAATCAGAAAAAGGTAAAACCCGTGAGTTAAGAACAGTTTAATAATTTAAATAAAGTAAAACATACTACTACTAGTAGTACTAATTGTAATGAAAATGGAGATAACAAAGAGAGAGAGAGCAATAAACCCCAGGAAAAACAAGTGATGCACAATACAATTGCTCACCACCTGCTGACCGATGCCTAGCCCGTCCCCAAGCAGCAACCAGCCCCTCCCAGCCAATTCCCCCCAGTTTATATACTGGGCATGATGTTTTGTGGTGTGGAATATCCGTTGGCTGGTTTGGGTCAGCTGTCCTGGCTGTGCTCTCTCCCAACTTCTTGTACAACTGCTTGCTGATAGAGCATGGGAAACTGAAAAATCCTTAACCTACGATAAGAGCTACTTAGCAACAACTAAAACATCCGTGTGTTATCAACATTATTCTCACACTTAATCCAAAACATACTGTATCAGCTACGAAGCAGAAAATTATCTCTATCCCAGCCAAAAGCAGGACGATATCCACCCCTTATTCTTCTATACCATTTATGTCATGCCCAGATCCCACACCTTCTGATACAATTCCAATTAATTGTCACCACTTTTCCTGTCTTTTAATGTATGTACACAGATAGCATTCCTAAAATTTCTATCAAACGTCTGTTGAGTTCATTCAGTCCATCACTTTGGGCTCCATCTGTCATGACAGTCTGTCTGGGCAGGAGGGATGGTGTAAAGTCCGCTCAGTCGGCAGAGCAGGATTGGGCTTTGGTGTGGTGCCGGCAGGCAGGTGCCATTGGGCACAGCAGGAGGATGGTCTGTAGTGTTGGGTTGTTGCATGCTCAAGACAGTCCTGATTCCATCACTACTGCATTTCACTCAGTTTTGTCAAAGTTCATTCTTCATTAATCAAAGTGATTCTTCTTGTAATACCATTGATAATAGCATATAACAATTATAATAATGATGACACACAGTGGCAGGATTTTATAGCAATCAATATCATACAGTTTAGTCTATTGGCTATTATCACCTAAAATCAAATTTGCTTGAGGCACTTATCGGACTTCCCTATCCTTCCACATTACCCACCAAGTGCATCCAGGTCCTTGAGCAAAAACAATTCACAAATGGGTTTGCCTTTGCCTGAGGCACGAGTAACCCAGGCTGTTTTCCCTAGCATATTTTTTATGTGCACTACAGGATCTTCATCTCTGTTTCCAGTATGTAAAAGTTCTGATTGGGCAGGACCAGCCCAACTGACAGATCCTCTAGTGTTGACTAACCAGTAGCCTTTGTTAAATGCGTATCCCAGTGTTTGAAGATCCCTCCACCCATTGCTTTTAAAGTAGTCTTTAACAATCCATTGTATTACTCGATTTTCCCCACAGCTGCTGCATGATAGGGGCTGTGATATACCCACCCAACGCCATACTTTTTGGCCCAGGTGTCTATGAGTTTGTTTCAGAAATTAGTCCCTTTGTCTGACTCAATTCTTTCTGGGGTGCCATGTTGCCATAAGACTTGCTTTTCAAAGCCCAGGATAATGTTTCGGGCCGTGGCATAGAATGTGATATCTTTCCAGCCTTCTGGTGGTTGCTTCCACACATGACAATTACATTGGCAGGTTTGTGGGAATGTGATATAGTCAATCTGTCAGGCCTCCCCATATTTATATTTCAGCCATCGTCCTCCATACCAAACAGGCTTTAAGCACTTGGCTTGCTTAATTGCAGTGCATGTTTCACGTTCATGGATGACCTGTGCGATAGTGTCCATGGTCAGGTCCACACCTTGATCACAAGCCCATCTATATGTTGCATCTCTTCGTTGCTGGCCTGAGGTGTCGTGGGACCACCAAGCCATAAATAATTCACCCTTATGTTGCCAATCCAGATCTACCTGAGCCATTTCAATCTTAGCAGCCCTGTCTACCTGTTGGTTGTTTTGATGTTCTTCAGTGGCCTGACTTTTAGGTACATGAGCATCTACATGACGTACTTTCACAACCAGGTTCTCTAGCTGGGCAGCAATATCTTGCCACAATGTGGCAGCCCAGATGGGTTTATCCCTGCTTGCCAGTTACACTGCTTCCAAAATCTTTGCCTTCTGGGCAGTCTGTGATCACTTCTAGAATTCCTGCAAACTGGGGTTTCCTATTTGAGTCTGTTGTGTGATCAGTGCAACCCACTTACTCCATGTAGCATCAGTTGCATGATGTGTAGAAGGGACCTCCCCTTTGAAGATCCAGCCCATCACCAGCCGTCAGGGTGCCAAGAGGAGCTGTGTTTCAGTACTGACCACTTCTGAGGCAGCTCGAACTCCTTCATATGCTGCTAATATCTCTTTTTCAGTTGGAGTATAGCGAGCCTTGGATCCTCCATATCCCTGATTCCAAAACCCCAGGGGTCGACCTCAGGTCTCCCTAGGTGCTTTCTGCCAGAGGCTCCAGGCAGAACCATTTTCCCTTCATCCTTCACTGGGGGTCACTTTCATCCTTCGCTAAGTGAACTGAGTTTTTTGAGTATTTCTTCTTCTGTACAGGGACGACTGATACCAGCACAGGTTGGTTCTCTGGTTCAGCTGCAGTGCCTGTTGCTGGGGTTGGAGTGGCTGCAGTGGCTGTCATTTTGTTGTCAGATTCAGAGACCTTCTCTTCCCCTTGAGGATACTGAACAGTGTTGAACAGGGCTCGGTAGGCATGGGCCAGGCCCCAGCACATCACAGTGATTTGTGTCTCCCTGGAATCGTCGGGGTGACAGCATACTTTTTCCAAATGTTCTGCTAGTTTTTCAGGATTCTGCACTTGTTCAAGGGTGATGTTCCAAAACACTGGAGGTGCCCACTGTCCTAGGCATTTGTGCACGCTGCTCCACACACCCGGCCACTCAGAGCTCTCCAGCCTTGGGACAGATCTCTGGGTGATCCTCTTAAATGGTTGTTTAACCCTGAACAAGACCTGAACCACATTCAGGAACATCAATAACATGCTAATTCCTAACAATAAGCCCATAAGATTTTCAACATTCCAAGGATATTCAAAATTTTCAAAATTCTCAAACACCGTTGTAATTAGCCTGGAGGAGAAGGGGAAGGTGGAAAAACCTCTCTCCCGCCATGGATTGGATCTGAGGGGACAAGGGTGTGGTTATTAGCAGTTTCCATTAGATGGCTCCCGAAGTACGGAAATAACAACCGTGCTGAGAGCAAATACTGGGTTAGACTCACAACCAGTAATTTTAACGTACCACACACACTGTCACGTAAGTGTCACACCAAAGTGAAAACCTTAATCCAGTAAACCTAATATGTGATAAGCAGCAGCATAGGGACTATATATGGCAAATGAGGTCGTAGAAAACACAACTCTTAAGAATAAGTGCACTGACTCTAAGAATCAGTAAATCGACATTGTGATCAGCGATTATTAAACTAATATAATGAATGCTTATAACAAATTCCTTTTAACATAATCTGGTCAGATTTGTCATTATCTCAACCCTTCGTGCCCCATATTGGGTGCCAAAAAGGACTGTTGTGGTTTAGCCCCAACCAGCAACTGAACATCATGCAGCTGCTCGCTCACTCCTCCACCCTCCCAGTGGGATGAGGAGAATTTAAAAAAAGAAGTAAAAATTGTGGGTTAAGATAACAGTTTAATAACTAAAGTAAAATAA
>NW_009620165.1:0-1231 GCF_000690535.1 Cariama cristata
GCAGTATTCCTAGCAAATTTTGATCACAATCTATCTGTATGACATGTTTTGGAATATTGATGGTATTGGGAACTACTTCCTTGGATCATCCCCTTGACTAAGTTTAGACAAAAGGGGAGTATGAATAGACAGTACTGTGAAAATGCCTCAATACCCATGTTCTTTGTAACTACACTTATTTCATAGTACGAAAACTATCTCAGATGTATGATTTTAATTGGAGATAAAAATGGAAGAAAGGAAAACCAAGCGATGTTTCTTTCTTAAACTGATCTATTACAGTGTAACTTGAATCTTCTTTTCCCCTCAGTCTTTTATATAAACAGTATTTCCTTAGCACTTTATGTAGTGCTTTTCAGGTTCAAAGCCCTTTGCACAAATTATTTTAATTAGTTTTCGTATCTCCTCTGAGAGAGGTAAGTAAATATCATTATCTTCATTTTTACAGACAGCGACTCTCATCTGGAGAGGTTAAGTAACTTGCCCAAGGCCACAAGGGGGAATATTGTCATAGCTAGTCCTGGAAACTCAAGAGCTGTTATATCCTTAGTCCTTTACTTTGCTAGATGGTAACTTGAGTTGTCAATGGTTACTCCTGCGTTACAAAAATACATTCTGTGATTTTACCTCTTTGATTTTAGCGGAAGTGTAAGCGAGGAAGAAATTGGCTTTTCTGCAGTCAGATTAGAGCATAGTAACCCAGTCCTCTTCAACAGAAACGTCATGTTGCTTTCCTACTATGTCTATAATTAAGTAATCAGGGTAGTAGGCAATGCCTCTTACAGTTTTTCTGTGAGATATTGCGCAGTCCACAGTCACTTTGTCAGTTCAGGCTGTGTTACGCCTGCAGCTCTGGTTAATGGGAGGTGCAGAAAATGTGGAGATTTTTCTCAGCTATGTGATTGGACCTCTGAAAAATACAACTACTGACAGTGTGTGCTTCCTAAGAGATCTCTTTTCTTATGTAAAGAAGATACAAACCCGCTTGTCTCTGCTTCTGTATTTAAGAAATTTAGAATACCACATTGCTTTTGTTGTGGTTTGGAGGCTATTATATTGCATGTCTGCAAGGAGTTCTGTCTCTTGGTCTTGTCCTCAACCAAAGGATATAGAAGGAACTGAGTTTGCTGATAGAATTTTCTGTTTCTTGAACTTTATGAGAAGATTAGTCACAATATAAAGAATTTAAGGGACTCAGAAGACTAGTCAATATTTTATTTTAAAAGGGTAA
>NW_009620166.1:0-200 GCF_000690535.1 Cariama cristata
GGGCGGGTGCCAAATTCCGGATGGGGCAAAGCGAGGGGCGAAGCGCAGATCCTGCCCCGAGCCCGAAGAGACGCCCGGTGACATGCGGCAGTGCGGGGTGACACAAGTCACGTAACGCGGAAGCCTCCGTTGGGTGTTTCAGCCAGCT
Source organism: Cariama cristata (assembly GCF_000690535.1). Taxonomy (NCBI): domain Eukaryota; kingdom Metazoa; phylum Chordata; class Aves; order Cariamiformes; family Cariamidae; genus Cariama; species Cariama cristata. The sequence continues at coordinate 149 of NW_009620166.1, forward strand.
ACAATCCCATCATGTCCAAATACCGGTCTTTGCTGGGCTGAACGCGACTGCA